>NC_133333.1:235387076-235392076 GCF_042186555.1 Aquarana catesbeiana | reverse complement strand
AGTTCTACTTTAAGCACAAATTTCTGATAATTTTATGGAGAGGACTAAGAAGATAGAACCATGCCAATGGTGCAGCAGAAAACATATAGCACAGTGAGGAAGGTTTGTGGTCCAGGATGATAGGACAGTCAAAATTAGAAGCAGCAACCCCCCCTCCCCCCAGTTGTTGAATGCTGGCCGCCTGCATATCGGAAGCAGTGCGGCCGCTTTATGGGGGCGCTAGACTAATTTGCCTCTCAGCCCAGTCCACCCCATAAGACTGCCGCTAAACAGTAAGCCAGACTTTCCGTGCTGCCCCCCTGCAAAGTGCTGCCCTAGGCCTGGGCTTTGTCGGCCTAGGCCAGAATACAGCGTTGTCAGCATCAGCAGGCCCGTCCTCCAAATACTTCTTTCTGGGCCCCCAAATCTTAGGAAAACAGCACCAACTCAGAATAGTGAAGCCCCAAAATATAAGAAAATCCCCCACACGAAGGGTAAAGTGGCACCTTGACCTGTCTGTCACCTCTTAATATGGCCCTGTCACTTTAACATGTATACAAAACATAAAGCAAAGCCCAATGCTGGCATACAGAAAACATTTAAGATCATCATTTATAGTTCTTACTTTTCCTGACTGTGCTTGTTTATTTGGGTCAAACTCAGACCGACCTTCCACACGGCTGCTACCTGTATGGGAAATAAAAGATTTCAAGGGCGAAGCTTGGAAAAGAAGAGAGATGTATCACAGGAGTAATGCCTGCCCATAAATGACCCAGAGTGCCACTCACCTGCAAACACCTTGAAATCCGACTTGCTGTAGTCGAAGGGAATGAAGGGAACCTTGTCCACAGCCGCTTCCTCCCCTGTCTTCTCCACGTGTTTTAACCTCTTCTTGTCTGATTTCTTGGTTTCAGCTCCTGGCTCGCTGGCTATTCTCTCACGCTTCCTGCTTGCATCCTCCTGCTGTGGAAAAGAGGCATGTAAATCCAAGAACAAAAAAAAAAACATATTACATCTTACCAGGCTGTATAAGTGGTGGGTGCTCTAGTTTATTTTTCAAGCTGTGAAATTAATTTGCCCCTGGCTAAAAACACACATCTAGCCTAGACCGACAATGTTGTGATCATCTGCACTGCACATTGCTCATAACATGATTCTGTGCTTGTATATATATATCTATATATATCTCTACACACACACACACACACACACACACACACACATTAAAATTTATATACCGGGATGATGCCTGCAGCTGCAGGCATCATCCCGGTACCGTTGTTTACAGCGGGCGATCGGCTACCCCAGTATAACAACCGATGCGGCTAAAGGCCGCTCGGTTGTTATACCGGAGGAGCGGGAGGGGACATCTCCCCCCCTCCCGCCACCGTTACCGGGCCTCCCGTGCGATCAGGAGGCCCGGTGTCTAATCGTGTGCCTTCGGCGGCTGGGGGCGGGCTGGAACGAAGCTGTGGGCGGCTTCGTTCCAGCCTTCTCATTGTAAATGCGGAAACGACGTCATGACGTCACTTCCCGTTTACTCGGCTGCCAATGGCGCCGAATTTAAAAAAGTACACAGTATTCAGAATCGCCGTTTTCGGCGATCTGAATACTTTGAGGTGCAGAGGAGGGATCGGGGGTCTTTTAGACCCCCGATCCCTCCATAAAGAGTACCTGTCACCACCTATTACTGTCACAAGGGATGTTTACGATCCTTGTGACAGCAATAAAAGTAAAAAAAAAAAATTTTTTTTTTTTAAAAACACAATTTATAAAGTAAAAAAATAAATAAAATAAATAAAAAAAAAAATTTTTTTAAAGTGCCCCTGTCCCCGCGAGCTCGCGCAGCGAAGAAAACTCATACGGAAGTCGCGCCCACATAAGTAAACGGTGTTCAAATCACACATGTGAGGTATCGCCGCGATCGTCAGAACGAGAGCAATAATTCTAGCCCTAGACTTCCTCTGTAGCTCAAACCTGGTAACCGTAAAAATTTTTTAAAGTGTTGCCTATGGAAATTCATAGGTACCGTAGTTTGTCGCCATTCCATGAGTGCGTGCAATTATAAAGGGTGACATGTTTGGTATCTATTTACTCGGCGTAACATCTTTCACATTATACAAAAAAATTGGGGTAACTTTACTGTTTGGATTTTTTAAAATTCATGAAAGTGTCCCTTTTCCAAAAATTTGCGTTTAAAACACCGCTGCACAAATACCGTGTGATAAAAAATATTGCAACAATCGCCATTTTATTCTCTGCTATATATATATAATGTTTGGGAACTCTAAGTAATTTTCTAGCAAAAAATACGGATTTTAACTTGTAAACACCAAATTTCAAAAATAGGCTTAGTCATGAAAGGGTTATTAAAAAAAAAAAAAAAAACCCATGTACATAAGTGTATGATGCTACAAGCTTGGCACACCTATTTTTGGGCAGTTTCTCCCATTCTACTTTGCAGGACCTCTCGAGCTCCATCAGGTTGGATCGGGAGCGTCGGTCCACAGCCATTTTCAGACCTTTTCAGAGATGTTCAATCAGGTTCAAGTCTGGGCCACAAAAGGAAATTCATAGAGTTGTCCCGTAGCCACTCCTATGTTATCTTGGCTGTGTGCTTAGGGTCAGACCTTTGCCCCAGTCTGGAGCAGGTTTTCATCAAGGATGTCACTGTACATAGCTGCATTCATCTTTCCCTCGATTCTGACTAGTCTCCCAGTTCCTACCACTGAAAAATATCCCCACAGCATGATGCTACCACCATGCTTCACTGTAGGGATGGTATTGGCCACGTGATGAGTGGTGCCTGGTTTCCTCCAGACATGACACTTGCCATTCAGGCCAAAGAATTAAATCTTTGTTTCATCAGACCAGAGAATTTTGTTTCTCATGGTCTGAGAGTCCTTCAGGTGCCATTTGGCAAATGCCAGGTGGGGTCATGTAAGCCAATCCTCAGTAAAAGGCACATCTGGCCACTCTACCATACAGGCCCAATTGGTGGAGTGCTGCAGAGATGGTTGTTCTTCTTTAAGGTTCTCCTCTCTCCACAGAAAAAAGCTGGAGCTGTTAGAGTGACCATCGGGTTCTTGGTCACCTCCCTGACTAAGGCCCTTCTCCCTCCGATCACTCAGTTTGGTCAGGTGGCCCACTCTAGGAAGAGTCCTGATGGTTCCAAACTTCCTCCATTTATGAATGAGTGAATGGAGTCCACTGTGCTAATTGGGACCTTCAATGTTGCAGAAAGTTTTCTGTACCCTTCCCCAGATCGGTGCCTCCATGCAATCCTGTGAGGTCTACAGACAACTCCTTGTACTTCATGACTTGGTTTATGCTCTGACATGCACTGGTAACTGTGGGACCTTATATAGACAGGTGTGTGCCCTTCCAAATCATATCCAATCAACCTAATTTACCACAGGTGGACTCCAATCAATTTGTAGAAACATCTCAAAGATGATTAGTGAAAACAGGATGAACCTGAGCTCAATTTTGAGTATCATGGCAAAGGCTGTGAATACTTATGTACATGGGAATTTTTGTTGTTTTTTTTTTTTTATTTTTAATAAATTTGCAAAGATTTCATACAAATTTCTTCCACGTTGTCCTTATGGGGTATTGTTTGTAGAATTGTGAGGAAATTATGAATTTAATCCATTTTGGAATAAGGCTGAAACACAGAAGAGTGGCAACCACTGTAGACCAGTCATCTAGAGCTGTATAAGATTTCTTGTGTATTATAAACCGGTGTACTCCTTTTAACCACTTCAGCTCCTGAAGGTTTTACCACCTTAATGACTAGGCCATTTTTTGCCATTTAGTGCTGCATTACTTTAACTGGTAACTGCGAGGTCATACAACACTGTACTCAAACTAAAAACTCATAATTTTTTTCACACAAATAGAGCTTTCTTTTGGTGGTATCTGATCATCACCACAGGTTTTTGTTTTTTTTTTTTTTTTTTTTTTTATATCATAAAAAATAAAAAGTTTTATTTTCTGCTATAAAACATATCCAAAAATAAATACATTTTGCCCAAAATGTATTCTGCTACATGTCTTTGGTAAACAAAAAATGTTATAGCATCTACAAACTATGGTATACGCTGGAATTTGTTTTTTTTTAAATATATACTACCTACGGCGGTTATCAGAGACTTAAAGTGGACTGTGATAGTGCCGTGGGCAATCTGACACTCTCATGGGGGGGAACTGACTAACTGCCATTACCAGTGACATCGCGAGAATACTATACACTGTCACTGTACTGACACTGGCTGGGAAGGCGTCAACATCTAGGGGTTAAACGTGTGGCCAACAATGTGTAATGTATTGCTTTTTACTAAATATCTTCTATGCAGGGAAAAGAAACAGCAATCGTTCCGCTCTGTACAGAGCCCTGTGTTGATTGTCAACACAGGGCTCTGGGCTGTGATTGGACACAGCAGGTCAGTAAGTCCCGACTATGAATCATTGGCTGGGACTTGCTGACAGACTCCCACGGTGTGCAATCACAGCAGGTGTCAGTGGGGGGGGTTGCGATGTATCAGTACTTCGCTTTGCCTGCATGGACCATCTGTCCGTAGTACATTGCAGGCGGAGGGGGTCCAGAAGTGGTTAATCACTCACAAAGTACCAATATTTATATAGGAGGTATCCATTATTAGGTAAATAATTTGTAAATGTACCTTTATATTCACTTACCAATGTCTGCTCACGCACAGATGTCTGATTGGCAGCACTGCTCCTAAACTCTCGTTCAGCTTGCTTCCTGGCAGCTGTAAACAGATATCACCAAGATAAAGGAAACTGCAAATCCTTCATTAATAATGATCCCCCTGAATACTGCAAACCATTGCACCTGCTTCAACCCCCCCCCAGAGGTCCTACCTTTTTCTGCAATCCTCTTCTGTTTGGCCTCTTCCTTGGCCTTTGCTTCCCGTTCTTGTTGCGCTATACTCACAAGCTTCCAGCGGTTGCTGATCTAAGGTAGGAAGGGGAATTAAAGTCAGATCTGGACCATT
>NC_133333.1:235207524-235386576 GCF_042186555.1 Aquarana catesbeiana | reverse complement strand
GAGAGGAGGGAGAGAGAGAGAAGGAAGAGAAAGGAGGGGGAGAGAGGAGAGAGAGAGATTGGAGGAAGAGAGAGAGGAGGAAGAGAGAGGAGGGAGAGAGAGAGGGGGGAGAGAAAAGGGAGAGTGAGAGAGGAGAGAGGGAGAGAGAGAGAGAGAGAGAGAGAGGAGGGAGAGAGAGGAGAGAGAGAGAAAATGGAGGAAGAGAGAGAGAGGAGGGAGAGAGAGAGAGGAGAGAGAGAGGAGAGAGAGAGAGAGAGAGGAGGGAGAGAGAGGAGAGAGAGAGAGAAAATGAAGGAAGAGAGAGAGAGGAGGGAGAGAGAGAGAGAGAGAGAAAATGGAGGGAGAGAGAGAGGAGGGAGAGAGAGAGGAGGGAGAGAGAGGAGGGAGGGGGAGAGAGGAGGGAGAGAGAGAGGAGAGAGAGAGAATGGAGAAAGAGAGAGAGGAAGGGGAGAGATTAGGAGGGAGAGAGATTATAGAAAGAGAGAAAATGGAGAGAATGAGAGAGGAGGGAGGGAGAAAGACAGAGAGAAGAGGGAAGGGCTGAAGGGGAGAGAGAAAAAGAAAGAGTCAGACAATGTAGGGACGGTGAGGGCAGGAGGAGGTTTGGGAGAGATATAAAGAGTGAAGATGGAGAGGGATGGGAGAGAAATGGGGGGAGGAATAGTGAGACAATGTTGGGAGGGTGAGAGCAGGGTGTTGAGGGGGAGATGGAGGAGGGAGAGAAGTGGGAGAGAAACAGAGAGATGGGAGGGAAGAAGAAAATGGGGAAGACAATGTGGGGAGGTAAAGACATGGAGAGAGGCATGACAGCTATACAGAGTACAGAAGTCAGAAAGGGAGAAGGAGTGAGCAAAGAGGGGGCAAATGGAAGGAAACAGAGGGATAGAGGAAAGGGACGGAGGAGAGAGAAGGGGGACAAAGAGAGAGGAAAGGGGCAGAGGACAGAGGAGAGGGGCAGATGATAGAGGAAAGGAGCAGAGGAGCTAGGAGAGGGACAGAGATGAGAGGAGAGGGACAAGAGAGAGAGAGTAGTGGGGCTGAGGACAGAGGAGAGGGAAAGAAAGAAAGAGAAGGGGAGAGAAAATGGAGAAAGAGACACTGCAGGTAGAGAGAGAGAAGGGAGAAAGATTGGAGAAAAGGAGAGAGGGGAGAGAAAAAAAGAGAGAGAAGAGAGAGATATTTGAGAAAGAGCGAAAGGGGAGAAAAAGAGAGAGAGGAGGGAGAGAGATTGGAGAAAGAGAGACGAGAGAGAGAGATGAGGAGGGCGAGAAAGAAAAAGAGAGAAGGGAGAGAGATTGGAGAAAGAGAAAAGGGAGATAAAGAGAGAGAGGAGCGGGGGGGGGGGGGAGAGTTGAATAGGAGTGAGAAAAAAATTAGGAGATGGGGATAGAAAAAGAGGGACAAATAGTGAGACAATGTTGGGAGGGTGAGAGCAGGGAGTTGAGGGGGAGATGGAGGAGGGAGAGAAGTGGGAGAGAAACAGAGCGATGGGAGGGAAGAAGAAAACGGGGAAGACAATATGGGGAGGTAAAGACATGGAGAGAGGCATGACAGCTATACAGAGTACAGAAGTCGGAAAGGGGGAGAAGGAGTGAGCTACAGAAAGAGAGGGGGCAAATGGAAGGAGAGAGAGATAGATAGATAGATAGATAGATAGATAGATAGATAGATAGATAGATAGATAGATAGATAGATAGATAGATAGAGGAAAGGGGTAGAGGAGAGAGGAAAGGGACAGAGGAGAGAGAAGAGGGACAAAGGAGAGAGGAAAGGGGCAGAGGACAGTGGAGAGGGGCAGAGGACTGAGAAGAGAGGCAGAGTAGAGAGGCAGAGGACAGAGGAGAGAGGCAGAGGACAGAGGAGAGAGGCAGAGGGCAGAGGAGAGAGGCAGAGGACAGAGGCAGAGGAGAGAGGCAGAGGACAGAGGAGAGAGGCAGAGGGCAGAGGAGAGAGGCAGAGGACAGAGGCAGAGGAGAGAGGCAGAGGACAGAGGAGAGAGGCAGAGGAGAGAGGCAGAGGACAGAGGAGAGAGGCAGAGGACAGAGGCAGAGGAGAGAGGCAGAGGACAGAGGAGAGAGGCAGAGGAGAGAGGCAGAGGACAGAGGAGAGAGGCAGAGGACAGAGGAGAGAGGCAGAGGAGAGAGGCAGAGAAGAGAGGCAGAGGACAGAGGAGAGAGGAGAGAGGCAGAGGACAGTGGAGAGAGGAGAGAGGCAGAGGACAGAGGAGAGAGGAGAGAGGCAGAGGACAGAGGAGAGAGGAGAGAGGAAGAGGACAGTGGAGAGGGGCAGAGGAGTGAGGAGAGGGGCTGAGAACAGAGGATAGGGGCAGAGGGGAGATGGAAGGGACAGAGACGAGAGGAGAGGTGCAGAGGAGAGGTGCAAATTAGATATGATAGAGGCAAAGTAGAGAGGTAGAGGAAAAAAGAGAAGTGCAGAGGAGAGAAGAGAGGAGAAGTGCAGAGGAGATAGGATAGAGGCAGAGGAGAGAAGCAGAGGAGAAATTAGAGTGCAGAGGAGAAAAGACAAAGGCAGAGAAGGGAGGAGAGGTGCGGAGGAGATTGGATAGGGTCAGAGAAGATGAAATAGGGGCAGAACAGATAGGAGAGGAGCAAAGAGAAAAGAGAAGTGCAGAGGGTGTAGCAGAGGAGACAGGAAAAGGACAAAGGAAAGAGGAGAGTGGCGGAGGAGAAAGGAGGAGTACAGAGGACAGGTGCAGGGGAGAGAGGTTAGACTGAGAAAGTGAAAGGCAGGGGGACCATAGGCGTGTGCAGGGGGTGTGACACGTGTGCCTGGGCACACCCTAATCACTATGTGCAGTGCCGATTCCCCCTACTGCCCAGGCTTCCCGACCTCTCGTCTGCCCCCTCTCTCTGCAGTGCTGCTGGCTTCCCTCCTCTCTCCCCCCACCCCCCAGCTGCTACAGGGGATGTTTCCGGATGGATTTACTGGCCCCTTCCTTTTCTGTTTCAATGGTTTTTATTACAAGTTTAAGTCAACAGAAAGACGTTCACGTTCAAAAAATCGTCATGAAATAGTTGCAACAAGGATGCAGAATCCAATAAGATCAGTGTTCCTGACCCAGTAAACATCACTAAAACATAGTAATCAAGGATATAGCGTAGTTGGGGAGACTTTACTGTCTCCTAGTGGCATCTTACCAAAAATTTTGCCAAATGGCATTACAGAGCTGATGAAAACAAGAAAATACAAAGAGTGAAGAAGAAGGGGAAAAAAAAAGGGGGGGGGGGGGGTAAAGGGGGGCGTTAAGGTTTTAAAGGGGGGTGGGGTAAGAATCAGAAAAGAGTAGAGTTGGGTGGGTCCCTTCACTCTGGGTTTCCCCTTATAAGCCTGCCACGCCCTCAAGGGGCCTGGAGATAAGTGATTCAGGGGTTCCACACTTTTTTAAACCTAGTTTGCCTATCTCGTCGAATACTAGTCAGTTCTTCATTGATCATGACCCATGAGATCTTGTGTTTCACCAGGGCAATATTGATTACAGGCATCTTCCATGCACGTGCAATGGTTATTTTAGCTGCTAAAAGAATGAAAAATATGAGAGTACGCAGATGTCTGGGGATCCCCTCCGGAAGATCATTAAACAATCCCATTTTGGCCTTTCTGAGTATATTTTGTCCGATCACGGAGTAGATTAGATTGAACACTCTAATCCAGAACCGTCGGACCTTCGGCAAGACCACCAGACATGGTACATATCTCCTTCCTGTCCAAGCATAGGGAGGAAGTACCAGGGTATATTTTTACTAGCTTTGTAGGACCAGAGTACCAGCGCGATAACACTTTATAGTTTGCCTCGACAAAATGAGGTGTTGAATATGCCTTTGTGCACCATGATCGATCATTTCGTCCACACTTCCTCCTCAATTATCTCCCCTAGGTCCACCTCCCATGCCGTTTGGTAGGATGGTTTGGTACCCTGATTGTTGAACATGTTGTATAATTCCATGATCCCTCCCTGTGATCCCGGCCCTTTGCCCCTTCCTTTTCTAAATGAACACAGTGAACACACTCACTCATTATGTCCATTCATAACTGAAGCCTAGTAAACTGTTTACTAGGCTTCAGTCTGTGAATGAACAGGAAGCCGCTCAGCACAGTGCAGCCGAGGCTGCAAAGAAAGGCATGTGAGTTTGAGCTTTGGGGTGCACAACCTAATGAGGAGGATAGAGATAGTGAACATTGGAGAAAGGAGATGAGGGAACGATACAGATGGATATTGAGATACTTGTTACAATTCTGTTCAATCATGTTACCCATTATTGTCCTTTAATCAAAAATATCTGAAAACAATTGGCTTCTAAACTCTGCCTTTACATTACCATAAAAACTTGCTGCATCTTTATTTTCCCTGACACACTAAATTCTTGCGAGCCCGGCGTATATATCACTAATTGTATGTGCCAACACCGCGCTGCAGAATTTATTGCCCTGTCTCGTGTTACTGCCACTATCCCGGCAAACAATGATGATCCCGCTTCATTACCATTTTACACTTTTTTTTTTTTTTTTACTCAACATTTTTTTTTGTTGTTGTTTATATTGTCTTCCCTAAAACAATCAATATATAACAGAGAAAGTCATTGTGTACAGCACATTCCTACAAGAAAAGAAAATAATAGCTGCTTGATGAAATTCAGTAGATCTGGGTTTCGCATTTTGCTGGAGGTTTTCTTTTGTGTTTTCAAGTCTTCTTTTACGTTTTATGATGTTTCATCTTTTAGATTACAGAAGGAGATAATTAGTAGGTTTGAGGCCTGAGCGGCTGTCAAGATTAATGAGTTGGACCTTCTCTGCCCAAGCCTTCCTGAGCCCGCAATATGAACAAAAATTAAAATTCCAGCAAACTGGCAGAATTTAGAAGGATTCATTTATTACATTACTGAAGTCAGATCCTCACTGCTCGAGGCATTTTTTATTTTTTTCCTTACAATTCATATCTTTATAATTAGTTGGTGGGAGTTGCTTAAGTCTTACTTCCCCTCTCCATGAGACTCTTCCCATTCCCAGAATATAGACCTATAAAGAGACATATCATGAAGACTTCCCACCTGAAAATGTTAGTTGACTGGCTGTCATATAGTTGCAGATTATGTGTTCTAACTTCACTTTTGATTGCATATTAAAATAACATACAGCCAGATAACTGGTATTTTCAGATGGAGATCAGTAAAGTCAGCCCTCATATTTCTTGCACTTCAGTTTTTCTTTAATGAAAGTGCTGGCTGTAGCTTTAAACAGTTAAAAAGTTTGTTTAAAGCTACTGCAAGCACTCATAAACATAAACTTGTATTAAATTTACAAATTTACAAAAAGAACTCTTTTTTGCCCAAAATTTGGACACACCCCACTTTACACATTCACCTGGTGAAAATTAATTCAAGCACTGAGAGCTGACCTGTGGGAGGCAGCGTGAGGGGGTGTGCACATGTGTTCCCCACCTCTGGAACTCCCGGCAGACTCCCCCCATCCTCCAGAGCTGCACCCCACCTCTGGAACTCCCTGCATACTCTTCCCACTCTCTAGGGCTGGACTCCACCTCTGGAACTCTCTGCAGGCTCCCCCTATCTTCTAAAGCTGCAACCAACTTTAAAAAATCACCGCCAACTCTGTCCACTCTCCAAAGCTGCCCCCTTCCTCCCTCCAGACTCTCTTTGCAGACCTCTCCCTACCCTCTAAAGCGGGGTTTCCAAACTTTTTGAGAAAAAGGCCAATTTACTGTCCTTCTGGCTTTAGGGGGGCCAGACTGTGGCTAGAGGGTGTAGAAAATCTTCCCGCATCAGTGCCCCTTCATTGGTTTTAATGGGAGAAATAATGTCCCGTTGATGGTGCCAGTAGTTGGAATGGTGTCCCATCATTAGTGTCAGTTGGTGGAATAATGCCCCAAGAGCCTGATAAGGGCATGCAAAGGACCACATCTAGCCCCTGGGCCTGAATTTGGAGACCACTGCTCTAGCGTTACACCTTACCCCAAACTTTCTGCAAACTTTCCACATCCTCTAGTGCTGCACTGCACGTTTCTGAAACTTTCTGCCAACTCCTCCCAACACCTACAGCTGCACCCAACTTCTGAAACCCTTCACAAACTTTTAGAGCTGGCCCTAACTTTCTGCAGTCATCCCTAACGCTCTAGAGCTGCACTCCCATTCTGGAACTTCCTAGAGATTTCCCCTATCTTCCAGAGTGGCACCTTACCTCTGGAATTCTCTGCAGTTTCCCCTAACTCTCTAGAGCTGCACCCCACCACTGGTACTCTCTGCACCATCCTAGAACTGCTCCTCAAGTCTGGAACTCTCTGTAGACTCCCCCAAAGCTGAACCCCACATCTGGTACTCACTGCAGTCTTCCACCATCCTAGAGTTTCTCCCCTTTTCTTGAACTCTCTGAATACTCCTCCAGAGCTGCACCTACTTCTTGAACTTTCTGAAGACCCCTCCCAGAGCTCACCCCGCCTGTAAAACTGTCTGAAGATTCGCCCCTCTAGAGCTGCACCTCATACCTGGAACTCTCCAGAATTGCACCGTGACCTCACCATTTGGACTCTCTGCAGACTCTCCCCATCCTCTAGGGCTGCACCCCATCGCTAGAGCTCTCTGTAGACTCCCCTCATCTTTTAGAGTGGCACCTCACCTTTGAAACACTCTGCACACTCTTCCCACCCTCCAGAGCTAAACCCCACATCTGGAACTCTCTGAAGGCTCTCCTGAACCTCTAGAGCTGCATCCTATCTATGAAACCCTCTGCAGACTCTCCTAACCATCTAAAGCTGCACCTTACCTCTGAAACTCTTTGCAGACTCTCCCAACTCCCTAGAGCTGCACCCCACCTCTGGAACTCTTTGCAGACTCTCCCCTTCATCTAGAGCTGCACCTCACCTCTGGGGCTCTCGGCAAATTCCCCCCACCCTCTAGAACTACACCCCACAATTGGAATTTTCTACAGACTCTCCCCATGCTCGAGTCTAGAGCTGCACCTCACCTCTGAAACTCTCTGTAGACTCTCCCAACCCTCTAGAGCTGCACCTCACCTCTGAAACTCTCTGCAGACTCTCCCAACCCTCTAGAGTTGCACCATACCTCTGGAACTCTCTGCAGATTCCCCTGATCCTCTAGAGCTGCATCCTATCAATGAAACCCTATGCAGACTCTCCCAACCCTCTAGAGCCGCACCTCACCTCTGGAACTCTTTGCAGACTCTCCCCTTCATCTAGAGCTGCACCTCACATCTGGGACGCTGTGCAAATTCCCCCCACCATCTAGAACTACACCCCACAATTGGAATTTTCTACAGACTCTCCCCATCCTAGAGTCTAGAGTTGCATCCCATCTCTGAAACTCACCACCTTCTAGAGCTGTACCACACCTCTGGAACTCTCTACAGACTCTCCCCATCCCTAGAGCTGCATCCCATCTTTGAAACTCTCTTCAGACCCCCCACCCTCCAGAACTGCACCCTACCTTAGAACACTCTTCAGACTCTCCCCACTTTCTAGAGATGCACCCCACCTCTGGAACGCTCTGCAGACTCCCCCACCCTCTAGAGCTGCACCTCACAACTGGGACTCTCTGCAGACTCCCCCCATAACTGCACCCCACCTTAAAATTCTCTGCAGACTCTTCATCCTCTCTAGAGCTGCCCCCAGATTGAACTCTCTGCAGACTCTCCTCACCCTCTAGAGCTGCACTCCACCTCTGGAACCTTCTGCAGACTCCCCCCATTATCTAGAGCTGCACTCCACCTCTGGAACCTTCTGCAGACTCCCCCCACCCTCTAGAGCTGCACTCCACCTCTGGAACCTTCTGCGGACTCTCCCATCCTCTAGGGCAGTGTTTCTCAACTCCAGTCCTCAAGGCACCCCAACAGGTCATGTTTTCAGGATTTCCATTATCTTGCACAGGTGATTGGATCAGTTTCACTTCCTTAGTAATTACCACAGCCGATTCATCTGAGGGAAATCCTGAAAACATGACCTGTTGGGGCGCCTTGAGGACTGGAGTTGAGAAACACTGCTCTAGGGCTGCACCCCACCTCTGGAACCTTCTGCTGACTCCCTCCACCCTCTAGATCTGCACTCCACCTCTGGAACTCTCTGCAGACTCCCTCCACCATCAAGAATTCCATACATTGAGTTGTAAAGAAAACAATTAGCATGTGTAAGTGGTAATCTTTATTATAAGTGTTATATTGTAAGCTCTCCTGAACATTTGCCTCGTGTATCGATTACTCCCCCATCCACAATTATTTACCTTGTTTACAGTACTCAGAGGCTCTGCAGCTGAAGAAAATGTTACAATGTAATGATCATAATAATACTATTAAACAGAACTTAAACACTTTATGTGCTTTGTCCTTAGCAACACTGCCATCTGCTGGGAACCCCTAATAATGAAACTGTACAATAACACTGATATGCAACACAGAAGCGCCATCTGGTGGAACTATCTGAACTTGCAGAATGTGCCAACACTGCCACCTGCTGCACAGTCTTTTTATTGACAGCTGACAATAACATAGTGGGTGCCTGTATAAAATATACCATGGCTGCTTCCTGTATATGGGCCCATATGTACTGAAAGCTTAAGTTTAGTGAATAAAAAAAAAAAAAAAAACAGCAGCAGGGATGGTAATTACCATAAATGAAGTGTTGGTGGCGTGTTGTGTTTGTTTAACCACTTAAGAACCAAGCCTCTTTCTGAGATTTGTTGTTTACAATTTAAAAAATTTTTTTTTTTTGCTAGAAAATTACTTAGAACCCCCAAACATTATACATTTTTTTCTAACACCCTAGAGAATAAAATGGCGGTCCTTGCAATACTTTCTGCCACAACATATTTGCGCAGTGGTCTTACAAGTGCACCTTTTTTGGAAAAAATATACTTTTTTGCATTAAAAAATAAGACAACAATAAAGTTAGCCCAATTTTTTTTTATATTGTGAAAGATAATGTTACACCGAGTAAATTGTCACGCTTCAAAATTTCGCCCGCTCGTGGAATGGCAACAAACTTTTACCCTTAAAAATCTCCATAGGCGACGTTTAAAAAAATTCTACAGGTTGCATGTTTTGAGTTACAGAGGAGGTCTAGGACTAGAATTATTGTTCTCGCTCTACCGATCGCGGCGATACCTCACATGTGTGGTTTGAACACCGTTTTCATATGCGGGCGCTACTCACGTATGCGTTAGCTTCTGCACGCGAGCTCGGCGGGATGGGGCACGTTTAAAAAAAAAAAAAAAATTTCTTATTTATTTTACCCTTTATTATTTATTTTTACACTGTTTTTTTTTTTTTTTTTTTTTTTTAAATGGTGTGACTTTTATTCCTATTACAAGGAATGTAAACATCCCTTGTAACAGAAAAAAAACATGACAGGACCTCTTAGATATGAGATCTGGGGTCAAAAAGACCTCACATCTCATATTTAAACTAAAATGCATTTAAAAAAAAAAATTGGCATTAAAAAAATAAAAAATGGCCCTTTAAGAGTTGCATTGTTTTGTGGGGGGCCATCTTCCCCTCACTGGTCTCCATACCCAGCATGGGTAAAGATCCGATCACCTCCGCCGCTGACGACGGCTCCGGTAAACGGTGGAGGGCACCGGAGCGTGGCGGGAGGGGGCCGATAAAAGTAATCTTGCGGCAAATCGGCCGTGGAGGCCACTCTTATCGGAAAGCGGACCGCCAGCCGAAGAAGAGGATACCGGGGTTATGGCAGCTAGCTGCTGCCATAACAACGATATTCCACTTCAAAGTAAGGATGTATATCGGCGTGCGGCGGTCCGGAAGTGGTTAACCACTTAAGTACTGGAGGGATTTGCCCCCTTAATGACCAGAGCATTTTTTGCGATACGGCACTGTGTCGCTTTAACTGACAATTGCGCGGTCGTGGGACGTTGTACCCAAACAAAATTTCTGTCCCTTTTTTTCCCCACAAATAGAGCTTTCTTTTGGTGGTATTTGATCGCCTCTGCGGTTTTTATTTTTTGCGCTATAAACAAAAGAAGAGCGACAATTTTGAAAAAAAAATAAATTTTTTTTTACTTTTTGCTATAATAAATATCCAAAAAAAAAAAAACACCCAAAAAGTAAAAAAACGAATTTCTTCATCAGTTTAGGCCGATGTACATCTGTGGCGATTTGCCCAAGAGAGCCAACCTGCCGCAGTATAATGACGGCAGCTGATCCTTAAGCGGTAAAAATCTGAAGTCCTCTGGCCCCCAGATACCCCGCAGCAGTGACTTTCCAGGTTCAGTCAAGCACAGACTATATCCGCCCTTTCAGTGTCGTCCCCCCCCCGTCTCCATTCACTGAAGTTGCACTATTGGTTCCCACAATGAAAAGCACTTTACACATGGGGCAGCACAGTGGCTAAGTGGTTAGCACTTCCACCTACCAGCACCAGGGCCATCGGTTCAAATCCTGACCATGGCATTACCTGCCTGGAGTTTGCATATTTTCTCTGTGCCTGCGTGGGTTTCCTCCCGCACTCCATAGACATGCTGGGAGGTTAATTGCTTTGGTGATAACACCCAAATCTATCTCTCTACCCCTCAACTCGCCCAATCAGACTTCTTCACACATCACTGATTTACTAACAGACATACATTATATTACCAAAAGTATTGGGACGCCTGCCTTTACATGAACTTTAATGGCATCCCAGTCTTAAGCTGGCCATACACCTATAGATTATCTGCAGATTTTCTATGGTTAGATTTCTCCATGTTCGCTAAACTGTGTGGGTGGAGGAATCTTCCACTTTTTCCATCTAACCATAGAAAATCTGCAGATAATCTATAGGTGTATGGCCAGCCTTAGTCCGTAGGGTTCAATATTGAGTTGGCCCACCCTTTACAGCTATAACAGCTTCAACTCTTCTGGGAAGGCTGTCCACAAGGTTTAGGAGTGTGTCTATGGGAATGTTTGACCATTCTTCCAGAAGAGCATGTGTGAGGTCAGGTACTGATGTTGGACGAGAAGGCCTGGCTAGTAGTCTTCGCTGTAATTCATCCCAAAGGTGTTCTATCGGGTTCAGGCAGTGGCGGCTGGAGTTTTTTTGTTGGGGGGGGCAGCAAACAACCCCCCCCGCTGTCTGCCGGATCGGATACCGGATCGGCGGGCACATCAGGGATCCGTAGGCACACAGCATCGGGGATCCACGGGCACATCTGGCAGGGGATCAGGCTGCGGCGGGTATCTGGCAGCATCTCCTGTGTCCTCTTCTGAGATCACAGCGGCTTCCGCTGCGTGTCTTTTCCCCTCCTCCTAGGCGTCTAATAGGATCACCTGTCCTTTCAGCCTATCGGGTGACGGGTATCAGACCCACTTCCCAATTGGCCAGGAGGAGGATCAATGTCGCAACAGCGAATATTCATTTGCTGTTGCAACACAACTTGGTGGGCCCCTGGATTTAATGCTCTGCTCCCCCGAGCCCACCCTATTTTGAAGCCTATTAGAGCCTCTGGCTCAGGTGCTTCAAAAAACAGCCCCCATGCCCGCCATAGGAATTCATGCGCCCGGCATCCTAAAAGAGGCCGGGCGCATGGCTAGGGAGGGCGGCGGCGGTGTTAGGGGGAGCAGCGCCCGTGCGCCCACGATGCACGGGCCTCCACTGGGTTGATGTCAGGACTCTGTGCAGGCCAGTCAAGTTCCTCCACCCCAAACTCGCTCATCCACACTATTTCGCCAAAAGTATTGAGCTACCCCTCCAAATCATTTGGTGGAGAAGGGATTATGGTGGGGGGTTGTTTTTCAGGGGTTTGGCTCCTTAGTTCCAGTGAAGGGAACTCTTAAGGTGTCAGCATACCAAGACATTTTGGACAATTTCACGATCCCAATTTTGTGGGAACAGTTTGGGGGTGGCCCCTTCCTGTTCCAACATGACTACGCACCAGTGGACAAAGCAAGGTCCATAAAGACATGGATGAGCGAGTTTGGGGTGGAGGAACTTGACTGGCCTGCACAGAGTCCTGTGCTTAGGGCCTCAAGAAATGAGACAGGTCATCAGTACATCAGGATTAATTCCTTTTTAAATACAGTAGTTTGTAGTCTCTATAACTTTCACGTAGACATAAAGCTCGTTTGGCTGTTCTTCTCCTGTGGATCACAGGAGTGCAGTTCGTTCAGCTGTCAGCCGATGTCACAGAGTCAGGACAGGCTCGGGTAGGATTGCAACAAAGAAGTCGGGATCAGCCCGCATGCCTGGAACGGCACCAGGCTCAGGCTCCCAGCAGACCGCTAAGAGCCTGAGCCAGCCGCTTCCGCTCCCCTCCACAGCCCAACGCTCCAGTGAGCACAGGAGGGGGGGGCAGAGCAGAGAGTCGGTGACTGACAGTCATGAATTTCTGCTCGAGGAGCCCTGAGAACCGAGCGATGAGCGGTGTTTGATCGCTCAGTTCTCAGTGTTTGATCGCTCAGTTCTCGGCAGGGAACAGATTCATCCACCTAGGTAAGTATGATTACAAAAAAAAACAAACCCCATAGTTCTCTTTTATTAGATCACTGATTTGTTATTTTCACCAAATAAATGTGGCAGAATACATTTTGCCCTAAATTTATGAACAAATATTTGCAAAATTTTAAAACAGAAACTATGAAAAATGTGTTTTTTAAAATTTTTGATATTTGCTGAACAGCCGCCGCAGTTGTACTTTGGCAGGTTGGCTCGGCTGCACGAATCGCCGTCATTGTACGCCGGGCACGTACATGGCGATCTGTGGGCGTGCCCATTCGCTAGCGGGGGGAGCCAATCAGCCGGTCCTGTGGACTCGATGTCCACCGGCCACCCAGGATCGCTCCACAGAGAGGCAGAACGGGGATCTGCCAATGTAAACAAATGGATCCCTGTTCTGTCAGGGGAGTACAGAGTGATCATCTGTTCCTAGTGATTAGGAACAGCGATCTCTCTCTACTTCCTATCAGTCCCCTCCCCCCACAGTTAGAAAGCACCTCCCTAGGGAACATTTTATCCCTTTGATCGCTCCCTAGTGTTAACCCCTTCCCTGCCAGTGTCATTTATACAGTAATCAGTGCATTTTTATAGCACCGATCGGTGTATAAATGTCACTGGTCCCAAAAAAGTGTCAAAAGTGTCCGATCTGTCCGCCGCAATCCCACAAAAAATTGCAGATGACCACCATTACTAGTAAAAAATAATAATAATAATAAAAATGCTATAAATCTATCCCCTATTTTGTAGACGCTATAACTTTTGCGCAAACCAATCTATATACGCTTATTGCGATTTTTTTTTCCAAAAATATGTAAAAGAATACATATTGGCCTAAACTGATTAAGACATTTTTTTTTGGATATTTATTATAGCAAAAATTTCAAAATATTATTATTTTCTTTCAAAATTGTCGCTGTTTTTATGTTTATAGAGCAAAAAATAAAAACACAGAGGTGATCAAATACCACCAAAAGAAAGCTCTATTTGTGGGGGAAAAGGAACATCAATTTTGATTTGGTACAATGTTGCACGACCGCGCAATTGTCAGTTAAAGCGACGCAGTGCCGTGTCACAAAAAATGGCCTGGTCAGGAAGGGGGTAAATACTTCCGGGGCTGAAGTGGTTAAATAACCCCAAAATAAAGCTCTATCTGTCTAAAAAAAAAAAAAAAAGATAACAATTTATTTGGTGTACAGCGTTACATGACTGAGTAATTGTCATTCAAAGTGTGACAGCGTTGAAATCTGAAAATTGGCCTGGGCAGGAAGGGGGTGGAAGTGCCCGGTATTGAAGTAGTTAAATAAGTGGATCAGCAGGAAGAAGAGCTGATAAGGTCACTGATTGGGAACAACAGACTTCCAGGATCTCTAATTATGTAAAACATCCACAAAGCTGGTGAGAGAGAGAATGTCATTTTTGCCTACACTATTATTTATCTTTTGGGAAGATAACTTTATTTCTTTAGTTTATAATGTAATCTGATAGCTGTTGTGCCCCTACTCATTCATGTAATGTTTTATTGATTGAAGAGACCCTGTAACCAGCTTCAAAAAAGATGCAACCTAAAAAGCCCAGAAAAGTCAAGTGTTTTAAACGTTTTTCCTTTCTAATAAATGATTTGTTTATTCACTTGCAATGCATTGGATGGAACTTGTTAGAAAACGGGACTTCTCCATGACGAGTCCATTCTCTAGCACCGCCCCCTTCTTCCTTGCACGTCATAGGCCTCCCCTCTTCTGGGAGTGTCTAATTACTCTCTGTGTTGGCCCAGCTCCTCTGCTCCTCCCTTCACCTCCCCAACATAACCTTTTATGTAGTAGCCAGGGGGTTGCATGAAGGAGAATACTATATAGAGGGTCATTTGAGTCTGGTGGGGCTGCTAAGATCACATCCAAGATGGCTGCACACGTGTCTACACAAGGGGGGCTTTTACCGGTAAATAACATGAGAAAAATATATTAAATGCACATATAAAGTTATAGGAGAGGTTTTATAAAATCTATTGCCTGGTGATGGGGTCTCTTTCATCAGTTCCTTACCGCACTATAGCCGAAAGACGGCTACAGTGCGGCTCTGTTGTTCCAGAAGGGCGTCCATAGACGTATTCCCGGAACCGCGCCCCTCACGTGCCCCCTGGAGCATGCTCTGTGATCGCTGTGTCCTTGGGACACAGATTGTGGTTACCACGTGATCAGATGTGCATAGCTCCCAACTGGCCCTGATTTGGAGTAATGTCCCTCTGTCCCTCATTCCTCCTCATTTGTCCCTCATTTTGGTCTGATCTATATAGTTGTATATAAAATGCACTATTTATCTTTCAAAAAGTGTTTTCCAGCACTAAACCTTTCATCCGATTTCTGAATTGCTGCATTTGTAAATTCCAAAAGCCAATATAAAGGAATAGTAGTGGTAAAAAAAGCACTTGTGGGTTTAACCAATCTTGTTTTTTTTGTACAATTCTCCTTTAAGGGGGCGTGGCAAGGGGGTGTGTCCTATGCCTGCATACTTTTGCCGATAGGTGTCCCTCATTCCCATTTACAGTTGGGAGGTATGGATGTGTCCAATCACAGCTAATCACAGTGTAAGCAGACTTGCCATTAATCTGCAGTACTTTCCTGTCACAGTGCAAGGAGAGGAGAGCTGGTAACCGGCAATCCTGACAGAGGACATGTACACAGATAATTAGGGCGCTTATCACCAGTGCCCTGATTATTAGTTCAGCCCCATCAATGCTGCCCATCAGTGCCGCCTATCAGTGCTGCCTATATGTGCACATCATTGCTGGCTATCAGTGCCCAATAGTGCCGCCTATCAGTGCAGCCTCATCACTACCCATCAGTGTCACCTATCAGTGCCGCCTATCAGTGTAGCCCCATCACTACCCATCAGTGTCACCTATCAGTGCCCATCAGTGCAGCCTATCAGTGACACATATCAGTGCAGCCTCATCACTACCCATCAGTGCCGCCTATCAGTGTAGCCCCATCACTACCCATCAGTGCCACCTATCAGTGCCCATCAGTGCAGCCTCATCACTACCAATCAGTGCCCATCAGTGCAGCCTCATCACTACCCATCAGTGCCACCTATCAGTGCCCATCAGTGCAGCCTATCAGTGCCGCCTATCAGTGACACATATCAGTGCAGCCTCATCACTAGCCATCAGTGCCACCTATCAGTGCCCATTAGTGCAGCCTCATCACTACCAATCAGTGCCCATCAGTGCAGCCTATCAGTGCCACCCATCAGTGCCCACCAGTGCCACCTATCAGTGCTCATTAGTGAAGGAGAAAAAATACTTATTTGCTAAATTTTATAACAGAAACTAAAAGTTGTATTTTTTTTTTTTTCAAAATTTTATGTCTTTTTTCATTTGTTTAGCAAAAAATAAAAACCCTAGTAGTGATTAACCACATGCTGCCCGGGCCATAGCCGAAAGACGGCTACAGCGCGGTCGGCTTATTCTGGGTGGGCATCCATGGACGTCCTCACAGGATCATGCTCCCGCGCACCACCTGGGTGGCACACCCAGGGACATCCGTGACGGACCCAGCGCATCACTGATCACGGTAAATTGACGCTGATAGCGGCCGTTTACCACGTAATCGCTCAGTCAAATGACAGAGCATCACTTGTAAACAAACCGGCGTCATGTCATGACACCAGCTCCTCCCTCCCCTCTCTGTACCGATCGGTACAGTGTGAGAGGAGAGAGGGAGAGATAGCTTGCAGAGCTGTGGGCACTACAGATCCAGCCCACAGCGCTGCTCAGTGCCCATACTATAGCTATACTCTGCAATACTCTGCATTACTATGGCAATACTCTGCAATACTCTGCAATACTATGGCAATACTCTGCTAATACTCGCCAATAATCTGCAATAAATTTTAAGAGAAACAAAGAATTTTTTTTTTTTTTTTTACCGAATTTTCGGTCTTTTTTGAATTATAGCGCAAAAAATAAAAAACCCAGCGGTGATTAAATACCACCAAAAGAAAGCTCTATTTGTGTGAAAAAAGGACAAACATTTTCAAATGGGTACAGTGCTGCATGAGTAATTGTCATTCAAAGTGTGAGAGCACCAAAAGCTGAAAATTGGTCTGGTTAGGAAGGGGGTTTAAGTGCCCAGTGGGTAAGTGGTTAAATACCACCAAAAGAAAGCTCTTTCTGTGTGAAAAAAATGATAAAAATGTCATATGGGTACAGTGTTGCATGACCGCGCAATTGTCATTCAAAGTGCAATAGCGCTGAAAGCTGAACGTTGGCCTGGGCAGGAAGGGGGTATAAGTTCCCTGTAGGCAAGCGGTTAACGTTGGGTAAAGGGGGTCATCTATGCGAGTTTGGCAGAGTGCGGGGAGGTGCGATAGGAGAGGATTTTCCGCCTTCACACCCTGCAGTCAGAAGACACTCCATCTGATGACTAAAGCCCAGATTTCTGTCACACGGGATACATGTGAATTCTGTTAAAATTAAATCAAATGGCTGTGAATAAATTAACAACTAAAGATAAAAGTTCCAACTCGTTATATAAAAGATATTTAAAGCAGAGCTCTAGGCCAGCAGATACGTCGCTGGCTGAATAAGATGAATGCTCACCCTTTATGGTGCCACTGGATTGATTGTTCTGCTCAGCTATTGTTGTGATCCCCCACCCTTGCCATACAGCATAGCCATGCAGGTGACACCCCGATTTCCCTACCGACTTTTTGTTTTAGGCTATAAATACACTTTAAAGTGGTCTTGTCCTTCCCCAATCCTGGCCAAAGCTACAGGTTTCCTTTACTAAAAGGGCTAGTGTACACTGGGATCAGGCCTCTGAAGAGTGAACCCCGGGGGGGGCCTCCTCACCACCTGTTTTAATCCCTAAAAGTCTACACCGCCATACCACAACCGCGTGCATTACATCAGAAGGTGATCTGAGTGGCTCTAGAATATCATGCACCTCATCCCAGTTATTGAAAATGATAAAAGAGGAGGATTGGGATTATTGTGGTGCTAGGAATAATAGATACATACTGTATAGATATATAAAGTTTATATAAAATAGTTTCTTTATTGGTACAAAAAGAAAAGAAAGGCAAAAAGTACAATTAAAACCGTTTATAGACCATATACAAATACATGTACTGGGTCGCTGGTATCCCAATGAAAGAAGGTGGTCACAGATAGATGTTGGGTCCCAACATGTTTCGCCAGTAATGACTTCCTCAGGGGGATGATTTGGGATAACCAAAATAGCCCAACTCTAACACAAAATATACAGCAAAATATCAGTTGATTATACAAATAATATCAATACAAAAGTGTGAAAAAAAAACAACACTTTTCATGACAATCAAGGGAATACATAGCACATACTTAGACCAATCCCGAACCAGGAGATGGACAAGTTGGGGGAACCCCCTCAAGGGAAAAGGGGGAGAGAGGGGGTTTGGATGTCATGCGTGCATTACATGTGGCTGCAGGATAGTTGTGGGGCAGCCCCATTCACTTAAATAGATCGCATTTGGCAGGTGGTGTTGCCCACCGAACGCAGAAGGTGATCTGAGTGGCTCTAGAATATCAATACCACCGAACGCAACAGAGGTTTTAATTCTTGTGGCAGCAGCGATGCTTGCGAAACCCCCCTTCCGTTGCCTTTGCAATTTAAGGAGTGTTAGGGGGGGCACGGCAATAAACACGCGGCCAAACCATGTGCTTTTACCACCCCCAGCTGCAAGTTATAGGGACTATTCACAGCAGGTATGGTAGAACTGAGTTGGGCAGTTATTCCAGTGCAGTTCTACGGCAAGACAAAGCAAAATGTCGTGTCATCTACCTGGCATGCAATACTTTTTTTTTTTGCAGAGTAGTGCAATACAACCCACCACCTTGACAGCGCTGCGGCCAATAGAACTTAATAAAAAGTCACTTTTTGATATGTTAATAAAGTTCATAAAAAAGTAAAGAGTGCGACGCACCACAATCAGCGCCTCCGTCATCCTAGAGGTGTGAACGGGCCTTAAAGGAGTCCTAAAGGAGTACAAAGATCCCTGTACTCAAAGTGCCTTAAAAAAAGTATTCATACCCCTTGAAATGTTCCACATTTTGTCATGTTACAACTAAAAACGTAAATGTATTTTATTGGGATTTTATGTGATAGAAACTTTCTAAACAAAGGGGCAGTGTACTGTCTTTCAGATTTTAAGGGGGCCGGACTGTGGCCATTGGGAGTAGAAAAGGTCCCGACATCATTGAGAGAAAAATAGTGCCCCATTGCTTGTCTCGGTGTAATTGTGCCCCACTATTTGTGTCATTAGGAGAAATTGTGCCCCATCATTAGTGTCAGTGGGATGAATTGTGCTCCGCTGTTGAAATCACTTGGAGGAATTGTCCCCTATCATTGGTGTTATTGTACCCCATTATTGGTGTCATTGGAAGAAATTGCTCCCCATCATTGGTGTCATTGGGAGGAATTGTTCCCCATCATTGGTGTCATTGGGAGGAATTGTTCCCCATTATTGGTGTCATTGGGAGGAATTGTTCCCCATCATTGGTGTCATTGGGAGGAATTGTTCCCCATTATTGGTGTCATTGGAAGAAATTGCTCCCCATCATTGGTGTCATTGGGAGGAATTGTTCCCCATCATTGGTGTCATTGGGAGGAATTGTTCCCCATTATTGGTGTCATTGGAAGAAATTGCTCCCCATCATTGATGTCATTGGGAGGAATTGCTCCCCATCATTGGTGTCATTGGGAGGAATTGTTCCCCATTATTGGTGTCATTGGAAGAAATTGCTCCCCATCATTGGTGTCATTGGGAGGAATTGTTCCCCATCATTGGTGTCATTGGAAGAAATTGCTCCCCATCATTGGTGTCATTGGGAGAAATCGTTTCACATCTTTGGTGTCATTGAGGAAATTGTGCCCCATCATTGGTTTAATTGGGCCCCATTATTGGTGTCATTGGGGAAAATTGTGCCCCATCTTTGGTATCATTGGGGGGGAATAGTGCCTCATCTTTGGGGTAATTGGAAGGAATTGTGTCCCTTCATTGGTGTGAGTGGGGGGGGGTTATGTCCCATTGTTGGTATTAGTGGATAAAACAGTGCCTCAAGGGCCGCATAAAACCAAGCAAAGGGCCACATCTGGCCCCCGGGCTGCAGTTTGGAGACCCCTGTGATAGATCAACACAAAGTGGCACATAATTGTGAAGTGGAAGGAAAATGATAAATGGTTTTCAACATTTTTTACAAATAAATATGTGAAAAGTGTGGGGTGCATTTGTATTCAGCCCCCCTGAGTCAATACTTTGTAGAACCCCCTTTCACTGCAATTACAGCTGCAAGTCTTTTTGGAGATGTCTCTACCAGCTTTGCACATCTAGAGAGGGACGTTTTTGCCCATTCTTCTTTGCAAAATATCTCAAGCTCTGTCAGATTGGATGGAGAGCGTCTGTGAACAGCAATTTTCAAGTGTTGCCACAGATTCTCAATTGGATAATAAGGCTTACCTATAGGTACTGTAAAGATCTCCTAAACGTGCGCCGTCTAGGAGATATTTCCTGTGCATGCTGCTGGTTACGTCACCGTCACATGCACTCTGAAGGAACAGCCGCCCGGGCTTCTCTTGTCAGAGTTTTAGGTCGTAAACGGTGGCTCCTGCGCACATGCGCGGGAGTGAGGTTGTCGTGGCTCCGGCCACACACACAACTGGAGTCCCCGGACCCAGAAGGAAGACGGGTAAAGATGGAAGCCCTGTCAACGGTGACAGCGCGCCACGGAAAGGGCTTCGTTCTAAGGTAAATTTCACATAATGGACTATAGTATGCGATGTATACTAGCACATTATGACAATACCTTGCAGGTTCCAGAAAAAAAAAAAAACACACAGCAATTTTCTATCGCTTTAAAGCTTGTCTGAGAGTTCAGAAAAAAGGGGGTGGAGAGCTGAAGTTACACTCTGCAGTGAGCAGAGGTCTGAGAGCTGATTGGAGGGAAGGAACCCAGGAATAGAGCTCAGGCTGTTAAGCAACTGGAGGTCCCTCCCTTGTCACCAATTTTCTCTTGGTGTCAGGAAATCTTGTCAGAAGTGATTGATGTTGATAGCAGAGGAATGGGGCAGCAGACAGAAATGACACTTAGTGCTCTGGACTGAGACAAGTACACACTATAGTAGGTTACTCAGCCTATAATGACAGCTTGCGCTCAATCAATGCGGTCACACTCCCTGTGTTGATAGTCCTGTCTATAAATTCACTACTGCAAATTCTATAGAATTCCTGACAGATACCGTGTTTTCCCGAATAAGACCTACCCTGAAAATAAGACCTAGTGTTGTTTTACAGGAGGACTGCAATATAAGCCCTACCCCGAAAATAAGCCCTAGTTTAAAATGCTTGTAAAGTCCTACAATCCTCTCTCGAAGGCACACCCCACTTTTAAAGGGGTTGTAAAGGTTCGTGTTTTTTTCACCTTAATGCATCCTATGCATTAAGGTGAAAAAACACCTGTCAGTGACGGGCCCCCCCATTTTACTTACCTGAACCCTCAAACTTGTCCCACGGGGACGCGCTCTCTCTCTCTGGCCGGGGTTCTTGGCTCTTGATTGGATAGATTTATAGCAGCGCAGCCATTGGCTCCCAGGGGGCTATCTGATGTGGGGAGGATCTGAGGGAGCTGCCGAGGGACCCCAGAAGACCAGGTTCGGGGCCACTTTGTGCAAAACGAGCTGCACAGTGAAGGTAAGTATAACATGTTTGTTATTTTTTTTTTTTTTTTAAACGAACCTTTAGTGTCACTTTAAGTACAGAATGGGACCAGAGCGTGTATGTAAGAGCCCTTGTACACTGGGGAGGTTTGCAGGCGCTATTGCGCTAATAATAGCGTCTGCAAACCGACCTGAAAGTGCCGCTGCTGTGTATCCCCGAGGGCTTGCACACTGGAGCGATGCGCTGGCAGGACGGTAAAAAAAAGTCCTGCTAGCAGCATCTTCGGAGCGGTGAAGGAGCGGTGTGTATACCGCTCCTTTACCGCTCCTGCCCATTGAAATCAATGGGACGGCGCGGCTATACCGCCGGCAAAGTGCCTCTGCAGAGGCGCTTTGCGATGGTATTTAACCCTTTCTCGGCCGCTAGTGGGGGGTAAAACCGCCCCGCTAGCGGCCGAATACCGACGGTAAAAGGCCGCTAATAATAGCGGCGTTTTACCGCCGACGCCGCCCCCCGCCCCAGTGTGCAAGGGCTCTAAAACAAAAATGCACTTAAAGCGTTTATTAACCCAAAAAAAAAAAAAATAATATCCTGGTCCCTTAAAGCAGATTAAACAGTACAGTGCTTGTGCTGTGTAATCTGCCCCCCTCTAAACTGTAAAAAACCCCACCCTTTACAGCTATAACAGCTCCAACTCTTCTGAGAAGGCTGTCCACAAGGTTTAGGAGTGTGTCTATGGGAATGTTTGACCATTCTTCCAGAAGAGCATTTGTGAGGTCAGGTACTGATGTTGGATGAGAAGGCCTGGCTTGCAGTCTCCACTCTAATTTACCCCAAAGGTGTTCTATCAGGTTGAGGTCAGGACTCTGTGCAGGCTAATCAAGTTCCTCAACCCCAAACTCACTCATCCATGTCTTTATGGATGACTTTGGAACAGGAAGGGGCCATCCCCAAACTGTTCCCACAAAGTTGGGAGCATGAAATTGTCCAAAATGTCTTGGTATGCTGACGCCTTAAGAGTTCCCTTCACTGGAACTAAGGGGCCAAGCCCAACCCCTGAAAAACAACCCCCCACCACAATCCCCCCTCCACCAAATGATATGGACCAGTACACAAAGCAAGGTCCATAAAGACATGGATGAGTGAGTTTGGGGTGGAAGAACTTGACTGGCTTGCACAGAGTCCTGACCTCAACCCAATAGAACACCTTTGAGATGAACTAAAGCGGAGACTGTGAGCCAGGCCTTCTCATCCAACATCGGTGCCTGACCTCACAAATGCTCTTCTGGAAGAATGGTCAAACATCCCCATAGAGACACTCCTAAACCTTGTGGACAGCCTTCCCAGAAGAGTTGAAGCTGTTATAGCTGCAAAGGGTGGGCCAACTCAATATTGAACCCTACGGACTTATGCCGTGTACACACGATTGGACTTCCTGACGGGAAATGTTGGATGTGAGCTTGTTGTTGGAAAGTCCGACAGTGTGTATGCTCCATCGAACATTTGCTGTCGGAGATTTATGGCCACAAATGTTTGAGAGCAGGTTCTCAAATTTTCCGCCAACTTCGCTTGTCGTCGGAAAGTCCGATCCTGTGTACACAAGTCCGTCGCACAAAGTCGACGCATGCTCTGAATCAAGCAGAAGAAGCCGCACTGGCTATTGAACTTCCTTTTTCTCGGCTCGTCGTACGGTTTGTACGTCACCGCGTTCTTGACGTTCGGAATTTCCGACAACATTTGTGTGACCGTGTGTATGCAAGACAAGTTTGAGCCAACATCCGCCGGAAAAAATCCATGGTTTTGTTGTCGGAAATTCCAATCGTGTGTACGGGGCATTAGACTGGGATGCCATTAAAGTTCATGTGCGTGTAAAGGCAGGTGTCCCAATATAGTGTGTAATCTTACACACCGTAATTTTTATATATAAGATGATTAAGGTTATGTTTTAGACCAGGGGTGTCCAAACTTTTTTCAAAGAGGGCCAGATTTAGGCTATGTTTCCACTATTGCGTCCCCAAAGTCGCGCGATTTTGCCGCGATTTTTTACCGCGATTTTACCGCGACTTTTTACCGCGATTTGAAGCAATGCCTGTATCTATGGACCTCAAGTCGCATCAAAGTGGGACCAAAGTAGTGCAGGGACTACTTTGAAGTCGCTGCGACTTGAAGTCGCACAAATATGAACGGTACTCATTGGAAATCATGGGATACAATTTGTCATGCGACTTTTCAGTCCCAAGTCGCATGAAAAGTCGCACTAGTGGAAACATAGCCTAAATGAAGTGAACATGCGTGAGGGCCGACCACTTTGCCTGACATTATTTGAACCATTAAAAATTAAATGCAATTTAACGAATACACTGCCCAACAAAAAATATCTTGCCTTTGTGGCTGTGTGTGGTGAAGAGTCTAGCTCGGGTTGATTGGATATTTCTAAGATTTGGTGTTTACAAGTTAAAAACATTTTTTTTTTTTTTTGCTAGAAAATTACTTAGAAAAAAATATATATAATGTTTGGGGGTTCTAACACCCTACAGCAGTGGGGGGCAAACCTTGGCACCCCAGATGTTTTGGAACTGCCTTTCCCATGATGCTCATGCACTATGCAGTGTAGTGGAGCATCATGGGAAATGTAGTTCCAAAACATCTGGGGTGCCAAGGTTCGCCATCACTGCCCTAGAGAATAAAATGGCGGTAATTGCAATACTTTCTGTCTCACTGTATTTGCGCAGCGGTCTTACAAGTGCACCTTTTTTGGAAAAAATATACTTTTTTGCATTAAAAAAATAAAGTTAGCCCAACATGTCACGCTTCAAAATTGCGCCCGCTCGTGGAATGGTGACAAACTTTTAACCTCAAAAATCTCCATAGGCGACGTTTAAAAAAATTCTACAGGTTGCATGTTTTGAGTTACAGAGGAGGTCTAGGGCTAGAATTATTGCTCTCGCTCTACCGATCGCGGTGATACCTCACATGTGTGGTTTGAACACCGTGTTCATAGGCGGGCGCTACTCATGTATGCGTTTGCTTCTGCACGTGAGCTCGGTGGGACGGGGCGCGTTAAAAAAATTATTTTTTCTTATTTATTTAACTTTTTATTTTTACACTGTTCTTTAAAAAAAAAAATGGTGTCACTTTTATTCCTATTACAAGGAACGTAAACATCACTTGTAATAGAAAAAAAAGCATGACAGGTCCTCTTAAATATGAGATCTGGGGTCAAAAAAGACCTCAAATCTCATATTTACACTAAAATGCAATAAAAAAAAAAAAAAAAAAAAATATCCCTTTAAGAGCTATGGGCGGAAGTGAAGTTTAGACGTCGCTTCCGCCCTGCAATGGTATGGAGACGGGTGGGGACCATCTCCCCCTCACTCATCACCATACCTAACAGGGAGAAGGATCCGATCGCCTCCGCTGCTGCCGGCGGCTCCGGCGGAGGGCACTGGAGAGCATGCGGGAGGAGGGGGGGCCCCTCTCCCACCGCCGATAAAAGTGATCTTGCAGCGAATCCGCCGCTGAGACCACTTTTATCTGAAACCGAACCGCTCATGGAAGAAGAGGCTACCGGGGTTATGGTAGCTAGCTGCTGCCATAACAACGATATCCCTCTTCAAAGTGCCGACGTATATCGACGTGAGCCGGTCCGGAAGTGGTTAAGAGGGAAGTTTCAGAAAAAAAAAAACTTAAAAATTTTAAATAAAGACCTGTGAAGCAAAATAGGGGTCAGTGCCCATCAATGTAGTCTAATCAGTGCCCATCTGCAGCCTCACCGTTGCCACGAATGCATCCTCACCATTGCCATGAATGCAGCCTCACCATTGCCACTAACGCAGCCTCACCGTTGCCACGAACGCAGCCTCACCGTTGCCACGAACGCAGCCTCACCGTTGCCACGAACGCAGCCTCACCGTTGCCACGAACGCAGCCTCACCGTTGCCACAAACGCAGCCTCACCGTTGCCACGAACGCAGCCTCACCGTTGCCACGAATGCAGCCTCACCTTTGCCATGAACGCAGCCTCACCGTTGCCACGAACGCAGCCTCACCGTTGCCACGAATGCAGCCTCACCTTTGCCATGAACGCAGCCTCACCGTTGCCACGAATGCAGCCTCACCTTTGCCATGAACGCAGCCTCACCATTGCCACGAACGCAGCCTCACCGTTGCCACGAATGCAGCCTCACCGTTGCCACGAATGCAGCCTCACCTTTGCCATGAACGCAGCCTCACCGTTGCCACGAACGCAGCCTCACCGTTGCCATGAATGCAGCCTCACCGTTGCCACTAACGCAGCCTCACCGTTGCCACTAACGCAGCCTCACCATTGCCATCAGTGCAACCTGATCGCCAACAGATTACATACGGGTGAATCTCCTGTTTACTCGGCGGCCTCTTTAACAATCATCCAATGCCAGCCCAGGAGACGGACTTCTTATTACAGAGGCCGCTGAGTATGTATGAGTATTCTCCTGTATGTAATCTGACGGCACTGGTCCCGCCCCCTCCGAGGCATCCTGAACGATAAATACAGTATATACCTTTTATGGACCCCCAACGAATCCCCGAGCACCGCGTGACACTCAGTGATTCGTTGGGGGGGGCCACAAAAGATATATATATCCAAATTACCAATGGGGACGTATAAAACCGGAATGCAGGCCACAAGTGGCCCGTGGGCCGGACTTTGGACATGCCACTTTTAGACCAATTGGCTGTGGTGAGGTGGGTTGCGCTCCCTCGTTTGTGGAATAAACCCCATAATACGATTTGTGATGTAGACGGAGGAGATCGCAGGATGGGAGGAATACCAGACAAAGAAAGATGCAGAGAATGATCCCGAGGCTTATTACTATAAATGTCTCCTTTAATTAGAAATACACCTTAAATCTACAAGATTGTCCAAAATCACAGAAAGGCGAATACAACAACCTGCAAATGTTACTCTCTCTGTAATTCCTACTAAAGTTACATGAATAAAAGAAGCATTCTGTTTTTATAAACACCCAAAAAATGATTTTATTTTACCAGGAGTCATGAAAAGAAGAGCTGGGATCTGATTGGCTGCCATGGAGACGCTTCCCCTGATATAGATTTTGTAACTAAACCTGGCCATATGCAAATAGATTTTTGATGGACCGTTGGTAGGAATATTTGTATGAAAATTTCCATCGGTACATTCAATGACTTAAAGTGGAACTTTGCCCATAACAACAAAAAAAAATAAATAAAAAAAATGTTCTTTAGCAAGGATTCCAGATGATTCTACCGCAGTCACTATGCGCTGTAAATTGCCTCCAGCATTGCTCCGGTTCCTTCTTGCTGGAGGCTGCCATTTTGTTGAAGCCCAGAGCCCCCTGAGCAGCAGTAAATCATAAAGCGGAACTAAACCCATCTATTTAATGGTTTACAAAAAAAAAAACAGTTACATTCCTGGAATTGTTAACTTTAACATTTGTTTGTGTCCTCAACCAAACTGTCAAACCATCCAATGGCTGGTGTCATAACTGATCACATGTGCAGGAATATGGCAGTTGCAGATCAAACAGAAGCAGCTTCCTTGGCTGTAAAGGAGGGCCTAATTCTGCTTTGAGGCTGTCAGCAGATCGGACTCTACCAACTCAGCAGCGCCTAAAAATAGAGAGCAACTGAGCATGTGCGGAGCAGGGCGGGGCCGTGTATTACTGGATTTTAAACAATACAGGCACCTTTCTTGGTTGAAAACGGGAATCAATTGGGTCCAAACATTGATTAGAAAATGCAACGAAAACTTTCAGGCTGGGTTCACACCTATGCGAATTAGATGCGGATTTCTCCGCATCCAATTCGCATAGCAGGAGAATGTGACCGGCTCCCTATGGATGTTATGTTGCGGCTGCGGAGCGCATTGCACAGGAACGCTCTGCGTCTTTGGCTCAGTTTCAGGGCAGAATTCAGGCAGAGATTTGGCCCCGATTCGTCCCTGGAACAAGGAACAGAGACGCACAGCGCTCCCGTGCGATTCGCAGCCAGCTCCAGTGTGAACCCGGCCTCAAACAAATTTCTACTAGTTGATGGCAGAGCTTTAGTTCTACCTTTCGTGATAGCACCATAGGGGGCCCTGTCACTGATCTTCTGAGAATGCTGGTTGCCTGGCTGTGATTTCTTCTACTGTTGCTTTCTTCATGGAAGGTTAATTGGCGAGTTGGCCAATCGGTGTGGGGGGAGGGGGGAGGGATGTTGATGCAGCAACAATACTTTTGGGAGCCCCACCACCACAGAACTATAAGCCAGTTGCTTTACAACCCCTTTAATACCAACGATGGGGCACTAATCCTCCAAATGATACTAATGATGGGGCACTATTCCTCCCACTGACACCAACGATGGGGCACTATTCCTCCCACTGATACCAATTATGGGACACTATTTCTCCCACTGATACCAATTATGGGACACTATTCCTCCCACTGATACCAATTATGGGACACTATTCCTCCCACTGATACCAACGATGGGGCACTATTCCTCCCACTGATACCAATTATGGGACACTATTCCTCCCACTGATACCAACGATGGGGCACTATTCCTCCCACTGACACCAATTATGGGACACTATTCCTCCCACTGATACCAATTATGGGACACTATTCCTCCCACTAACACCAACGATGGGGCACTATTCCTCCCACTGACACCAATTATGGGACACTATTCCTCCCACTGATACCAATTATGGGACACTATTCCTCCCACTGATACCAACGATGGGACACTATTCCTCCCACTGATACCAACGATGGGACACTATTCCTCCCACTGATACCAACGATGGGACACTATTCCTCCCACTGATACCAACGATGGGACACTATTCCTCCCACTGATACCAATTATGGGACACTATTCCTCCCACTGATACCAACGATGGGACACTATTCCTCCCACTGATACCAACGATGGGACACTATTCCTCCCACTGACACCAATTATGGGACACTATTCCTCCCACTGACACCAATTATGGGACACTATTCCTCCCACTGACACCAATTATGGGACACTATTCCTCCCACTGATACCAATTATGGGACACTATTCCTCCCACTGATACCAACGATGGGACACTATTCCTCCCACTGATACCAACGATGGGGCACTATTCCTCCCACTGACACCAACGATGGGGCACTATTCCTCCCACTGACACCAACGATGGGGCACTATTCCTCCCACTGACACCAACGATGGGGCACTATTCCTCCCACTGACACCAACGATGGGGCACTATTCCTCCCACTGATACCAATTATGGGACACTATTCCTCCCACTGACACCAACGATGGGGCACAATTCCTCACACTGATACCAATGATGGGGCACTATTCATCCCGCTGACACCAATGATGGGGCACAATTCCTCACACTGACACCGACAATTTGTTAAATAAAAGCAGAAGCCAATCAGATGTGCTGCAGTGTTCATGTGCTAACAAGCAGCATGCGGAGGGGGGTAGAAAGCAGAGTGACAGAAAGTTGCGCTTATTAGTCTGCTGCTTCTCTTTTCACTGTCCAGTCACAGGCTGGGAGGGAGGGACAAGATCTGGAAGAATTACAGAATTGCAGCAGAGATAAATCAGGTCCTCTGTCCTGCCAGATAGGGCTGTGCTGTGTGGCTGAGCTGTGTAAATCTCAGGACTGGCTGGACAGAAATAGAAATCCTTTGGCAGGTAAACCGGCTACAATCTGTGTATTTTCCCTTGAAGTCGGCTTTAAAATAAATAAAAAAATAGTGCTTAATTGACTTTTACACTTGGCCATGTTTTATTACTGGTGACCTTCCTGTTGACTCTCAGCACACCAAGAACAGCCAAGCCTGCAGTAGAGGTCGGGGTCCATTCACACGATTGGACCGGAGTACCCCACCCTCACACACAATTGTGTTGCAGGAAAACACCCAGCAATGCAATAAAATTCACTGCCGAAAATGCCACATGCGCCTTTTTCTTGGTGTGTAATGCGGCGCGTTCACATGAACTACAATTTATACTGGCTGTAAATCCCTTCATTTTTTATTTGTAATTCTTGGATGGAGTGACTCTTCCATCACAGGTTTTGCTGTCTGTAAGACGCGATACGATCGGCTAAAAGAACCCAAAACACACAATTAGTGCAACTTTGTGAATAAGAATGTACTACAGTGCTATGTGAGCCACTGAACGCCCCCTAGAGTTTGGGAAGGGAGCCGGGGGGGGCCATCAAAATACCGAACAGGTAGAAAAGTCCAACAAACAAGTTGAGTTTGGCTGTTTTCTGGGGGATCCCAGTGAAGTTCTGGCTCCTGAACTGGCGCTCCAAGGAGAATGCCAGCGGGATGGTGAGAAGCGGCAGGGCCATGCTGATGGTGTAACGGGTGGCCAGGATGCAGAAGATGACATACGGGCAGAAGACCAGCAGGTTGTAGAGTACGTAGGAAAGGGTTGGTCCGATGAGGATGGCCATCGTGACAATACCAGCCTGCCTGTCTGACTCCACGTCCCGGGTGTTGTTGCTGTGAAGGATGGCTTCCGTGTTCAATGCCAAGGGCACGGCGTACAGCAAGGGGGTGACCGAGAGATACCCGACCTGGACTGCGTGGGCGAACATGACCGCCAAGGGGCCGAAGGTGATGAGGATCACCAAGTCGCCCAGAGCCACGTACTTGAATCCGATTCCTGAAAGACAAAAATGAAGGCAAAACTTAGAACAAGGATTTGGCAAAATTTAGTTTATTACACATTAATATATTATCATTTCCAATATCTGCCCGAGGAAGCAGAACTCATCTGGGAAACACACTACGGCTGCCAACCACCCCATGTCTAAATGGAATATTGGGTTAAAGTGGTTATAAAAAGCAGAAGATTTTTTACCTTAACCACTTCAGCCCCGGAAGGTTTTACCCCCTTCCTGACCAGAGCACTTTTTACAATTCGGCACTGCGTCGCTTTAACTGCTAATTGCGCGGTCGTGCAATGCTGTACCCAAACGAAATTTCCGTCCTTTTCTTCCCACAAATAGAGCTTTCTTTTGATGGTATTTGATCACCTCTGCCGTTTTTATTTTTTGCGCTATACACGGAAAAAGACCGAAAATTTTGAAAAAAAATGATATTTTCTACTTTTTGTTCCAAAAAAAATCCAATAAACTAAATTTTAGTCATACATTTAGGCCAAAATGTATTCAGCCACATGTCTTTGGTAAAAAAAAATGTCAATAAGTGTATATTTATTGGTTTGCGCAAAAGTTATAGCGTCTACAAACTAGGGTACATTTTCTGGAATTTACACAGCCTTTAATTTATGACTGCCTATGTCGTTTCTTGAGGTGCTAAAATGGCAGGGCAGTACAAAACCCCCACAAATGACCCCATTTTGGAAAGTAGACACCCCAAGGAAATTGCTGAGAGGCATGTTGAGCCCATTGAATATTCATTTTTTTTGTCCCAAGTGATTGAATAATGACAAAAAAACAAAAAAACAAAAAAAATTACAAAAAGTTGTCACTAAATGATATATTGCTCACACAGGCCATGGGCATATGTGGAATTGCACCCCAAAATACATTTAGCTACTTCTCCTGAGTATGGGGATACCACATGTGTGGGACTTTTTGGGAGCCTAGCCGCGTACGGGGCCCCGAAAACCAATCACTGCCTTCAGGATTTCTAAGGGCGTAAATTTTTGATTTCACTCTTCACTGCCTATCACAGTTTCAGGGGCCATGGAATGCCCAGGTGGCACAAACCCCCCCCCCAAATGACCCCATTTTGGAAAGTAGACACCCCAAGCTATTTGCTGAGAGGCATGGTGAGTATTTTGCAGCTCTCATTTGTTTTTGAAAATAAAGAAAGACGAGAAAAAACATTTTTTTTTTTCTTTTTTCAATTTTCAAAACTTTGTGACAAAAAGTGAGGTCTGCAAAATACTCACTATACCTCTCAGCAAATAGCTTGGGGTGTCTACTTTCCAAAATGGGGTCATTTGGGGGGGGGGGGTTTGTGCCACCTGGGCATTCCATGGCCTCCGAAACTGTGATAGGCAGTGAAGAGTGAAATCAAAAATTTACGGCCTTAGAAAGCCTGAAGGCGGTGCTTGGTTTTTGGGGTCCCGTACGCGGCTAGGCTCCCAAAAAGTCCCACACCTGTGGTATCCCCGTACTCAGGAGAAGCAGCAGAATGTATTTTGGGGTGTAATTTCACATATTCCCATGGCATGTTTGAGCAATATATCATTTAGTGACAACTTTGCGCAAAAAAAAAAAAAAAAAAAAAAAAATTGTCTCTTTCCCGCAACTTGTGTCACAATATAAAATATTCCATGGACTCGACATGAATCTCAGCAAATAGCTTGGGGTGTCTACTTTCCAAAATGGGGTCATTTGGGGGGGTTTTGAACTGTCCTGGCATTTTATGCACAACATTTAGAAGCTTATGTCACACATCACCCACTCTTCTAACCACTTGAAGACAAAGCCCTTTCTGACACTTTTTGATTACATAAAAAAATATTTTTTTTTTGCAAGAAAATTACTTTGAACCCCCAAACATTATATATTTTTTTAAAGCAAATACCCTACAGATTAAAATGGTGGGTGTTTCATTTTTTTTTTTTCACACAGTATTTGCGCAGCGATTTTTTAAAACGCATTTTTTGGGGAAAAAACACACTTTTTTCAATTTTAATGCACTAAAACACACTATATTGCCCAAATGTTTGATGAAATAAAAAAGATGATCTTAGGCCGAGTACATGGATACCAAACATGACATGCTTTAAAATTGCGCACAAACGTGCAGTGGCGACAAACTAAATACATTTTTAAAAGCCTTTAAAAGCCTTTACAGGTTACCACTTTAGATTTACAGAGGAGGTCTACTGCTAAAATTACTGCCCTCGATCTGACGTTCGCGGTGATACCTCACATGCATGGTGCAATTGCTGTTTACATTTGACGCCAGACCGACGCTTGCGTTCGCCTTAGCGCGAGAGCAGGGGGGACAGGGGTGCTTTTTTTTTTTTTTCTTTATTATTATTATTTTTTTTATCTTATTTTAAAACTGTTCCTTTCATTTTTTTTTTTTTTTAAATCATTTTTATTGTTATCTCAGGGAATGTAAATATCCCCTATGATAGCAATAGGTAGTGACAGGTACTCTTTTTTGAAAAAATTGGGGTCTATTAGACCCTAGATTTCTCCTCTGCCCTCAAAGCATCTGACCACACCAAGATCGGTGTGATAAAATGCTTTCCCAATTTCCCAATGGCGCTGTTTACATCCGGCAAAATCTAAGTCATAAAATGCTCGTAGCTTCCGGTTTCTTAGGCCATAGAGATGTTTGGAGCCACTCTGGTCTCTGATCAGCTCTATGGTCAGCTGGCTGAATCACCGGCTGCATTCTCAGGTTCCCTGTTGAGACAGGAGAGCCAGAGAAAAACACGGAAGACGTTGGGGGGGGGGGCATTCCCTCCCACTGCTTGTAAAAGCAGTCTAGAGGCTAATTAGCCGCTAGGATTGCTTTTACATGAAAGCCGATCGCTGGCTGAAAAGAATGATACCAAGATGATACCTAAACCTGCAGGCATCATTCTGGTATAACCACTCAAAGTCGTGAATGGCGTACCTGAAGACAAAAAAATGGTTAACAATAAAGCACAGTAAACGGTAAAGTATAAAAAATTGCATACCTGAAAAGCAAACATGATAAAACATAATAACAATAAAACATTGCAGAATAGAATACAGTAAAAAAGAGCAGAACAATAGAGAGAGAATAGAGAGAGAGAGAGAACAATAAAACGACAACTATTATTTTTTATTTTATATTTTTGCTTGTGTTTTTTTTTTTTTTTTTTTTTTACACTTTTTTTTGTAACTAACTTTTATAACTGTAACCGGTTCCAGGTTCGGGTCTCTCAAAATGCGATGGCATCTTGGGAGACCCTGTGAAAGTGTGCCTAGTCTGTGCAATGCTGTACCCTACGCTAATACTCAACTAGTGAATGGTAGCGTTCAAAACATTCACCAATGCAAAGACCAGGATTGTCAGGACAGGAGGGACAATAATAGCGGGTGTCACGCCTATATCCGCGCTTGCTGCAGACACAACATCTTTTTTCGGGGGGTTCGTTGGGTAGGGGTACTCGGGAGGACATAAAGAAAATGCCTCTCATGCAGCCGACTGCATTTGGTTGGGGATGTGAATGGGGGAAGTACGGGCGCTGCAGAAGTGGTGGGTTCCCAATTAGGATTGGCGAATGCAGCAGGAAGGGCATTATGTGTTTGTCTTCTTGGTGGCAGCAGGACACTACTTGTGCTTGCCACCTCACCAGCTTGAACTGCACTTATGGGACTCGCCACGTCACCAAGTGTTACTGCAGTGCGGGTTTGACTACGACCAGGGTGTACTAGGCCGCTGGTGCTTGCCAGTTCACCAAAACGCTACCAAAAAAACTGTTAGCGATCGCAAGGATCAGGCCTGACTCTGCGAACGCTGCAGTTATGCGTTTAGTGTTTTGTAAGTGACAGGGATCGATCGATACTGCACTTGGGTGGGCTGGGCCGGGCGGAGGGGAAAAACGCAGGTGCTAGCAGGTATCTGGGCTGATCCCGCTAACACTGCGTTTTTGGGAACCCTAAACTGCTGGGGACGCTAGTATAGATCTGATCGGATCAGATACTGATCCGTACAGATACTATACCACTAAGGGAGGCGTATGCTGCGTGCGTGGGTGTTAGCGGTACTGGCGCTAATCTGACGCTGCCTGGGGCGACGCATATCACCGCCGGGCGATCAGGGGGCTAAACCTTTATTCGGTAATAAACGGCGGGTGCCCTGACACTATAAAAAATAAACAAACTAACCAGCGTCACCCGTAACACTTATACGGTGATCAGTGGTGAAAGGGTTAACTAGGGGGCAATCAAGGGGTTAAAACATTTATTAGGTAGTATATGGGGGTCCCTGACGCTATAAAACGCTGACGGCGAACCTAAATATTTACGTCCCTAACTAGCGTCACCAGCGACACTAATACAGCGATCAGAAAAATGATCGCTTAGTGACACTGGTGACAGGGGGTGATCAAGGGGTTAAAACTTTATTAGGGGGGGTTAGGGGGGTACCCTAGACCTAAAGGGGGCTACCACTCACTGCCCTAACACTGTAACTGTCACAAACTGACACCAATCAGTAATCAGAAAAAAAAAAAAAAAAAATACTGCTTGGTGTCAGTTTGTGACGGGGGGGGGGGGGATCGGGGGGGGATCGGGGGGGGGGAATCGGGGGTGTTTAGTGTGCCTGGCATGTTCTACTGTGTGTGTGTGTGTGTGTTGTGCACTTACATGTCTTCTCTCCTCGGCGCTGGAATGGAAACTGCCGAGCCGAGGAGAGATGACATCACATCCTCTGCCTGTGTGAAACTACACACAGGCAGGGGAGGATTCCGATTGGCTGGGAGCGATCGCGAGGGGGGGGCCACGATCGGATGGTCTCCCCCTCGCCTCCCAACGCTCCCAGTCACAAGCCGACCGCCGCTGGCACCGGGGGGGGGGTCCGATCGGACCCCCCGCCCGCGGGAGGCAGATCACGTACAGGTACGTGATTCTGCCTGCCCGTGCCATTCTGCCGCCGTATATGTGCGTTAGGCGGTCGGCAAGTGGTTAAAGTGGAAGTAAATGCTGTACTATCACTTGTACCTACAGGTAAGTCTATAATAAGTCTTACCTGTAGGTACTGTGAATATCTCCTAAACTTGCACTGTTTACAAGATATTCAGGGCGCATGCAGCCTGGACCTTCAGAGCTCACGCCGCCAGAAACGTTCCCGAGAGCGTGTGTGCGGGAGTGACTTAAAAAAAAAAAAAAAATGATATGTGTGTGTATATATACACACACATACACATATATATATATATATATATATATATATATATATATATATATATATATATATATATATATATATATACACATATACACACACATACATATATATATACACGCACACACACTTTTTTTTTTTTTATGAAGTCACTATTTTTTATATATATATATATATATATATATATATATATATATATATATATATATATATATATATATATATATATATATATATATATATATATATACTAGGGCTGCAACTAACGATTATTTTCATAATCGATTAGTCGGCCGATTATTGTTTCAATTAATCGATTAATCGGTTAATAACATTAAAAAAAAAAAAATGTGATGTATAATTTAGTTAATATGTAAAGTTTTAAAAAAAGGCAATTTATTCTTAAATAACTATATGCAGTGGTAAATATAAATAACCAACTATATGGTTGGGAGCAAAATATCTAATCCACTCTGAGAATAACAGACAGAAGAGAGATATACTGTATATACTATTAGAGGAGATATATACTGTATATACTATTAGAGGATATATACTATTAAAAGGTGAATCTGGTAAATATCACACTCAGAGATCAAATTTTTTTTTATTTAAAAAACAAACAAACAATGTCTTCCTTAAAAAAATTAAATTTTAAGAATGTTCGTTCGATTTTCTAATCGTTAGTGGGGTCAAATCGAGGTTCATTTTCAACCACAGTGACGGGAAAATTTGGAAATAATCAAAGGAATTTTCAGACAGTGTATGTGGTTTTCGTTCAGAAATGACATTCATTTTAAAAACAATGTTAAAAACAAGTGAAAATTTCAAACAACATTCTTTTATTCAGTGAATGTACAAAGACTTTTCTTCTGAATATTCTCATCTGAAAAAAATTGATCGGTGTGGCCAGCATAAGGCTCGGTACACACCTATGCAGTTTGCTTTTGATGTGTTTCTGCAGTGCTTTTTGCTGTGCGTTTTGATTTTAGCGCACGTGATTTTGCGGCGATTTGTGTTTTTGCATTTTTTTGGCCAATTTGTTGTTGGGCAGATTAAAAAACACAAATTGCTGCATTACATGCTTTTCTGCAGCTTCTCTATTGAAGTATATTGAACCAAAAAAGCACCGTTTTGCGTTAAAAAAAGTCACTGACGCTTTCCAAATACGCAGTGGCTGAAAAAAGCATAGATGTGAACGTGTCCCATAGGAAACCATGTAAATGAACTGTAGTGCATTTCTGCAAAAAACACCAAAAAACACATAGATGTGAACCAGGTCTAAGACGTTTAGTAATATAATGGGGTTAAAAAAACTAAAATTAGCCCTTTATAGTACAAAAAAGCAAATAATCACTACTGTAAGGGGTTCATTTTTTTTACTGTAGAACTGTGAAAGTAATATTTACGGTAGTGATTATTTGCTCTTTTTGTACTATAAAGGGCTCATTTTAGTTTTTTTAACCCCATTATGTTACTGGCCGATTAATCGATTATGAAAATAGTAATCGATTAATTCCATAATCGATTAGTTGTCAATTAATCGATTAGTTGTTTCAGCCCTAATATATACATATATACAAAAAATAGTGACTTCATAAAAAAAAAAAAAAAAAAAATGTGTGTGTGTGTGTATATATATATATATATATATATATATATATATATATATATATATATATATATATATATATATATACACATATACACACACATATACACATTCAGTGGGTCTCCCCTGTGTAAGGCCTCTTTCACACGGATGATCCGTATGTCCGTTTTTCATCCATCCGTTTTCGGATGAAAAACGGACATACAGTCATCCCTATGGAGCGTCGGATGTCAGCGGTGACATGTCCGCTGACATCCGACCCGCTCCGATCCGAAAAGTGTAACGGAGGAAAAACCTACTTTTTCCTCCGTTTTCGGATCGGATCGGATGACGACGGACACTACGGACCGTCATCATCCGATCCCCCCATAGGGGAGAGCGGCGCTCTGACAGGTCCGTCGCTGCACAGTGTGCAGCGATGCACCTGTCATCTTCCTGCTCAGCGGGGATCGGCGGAGCTATCCCCGCTGAGCAAGCGGATGTTCACGGGGCGGATCATCACTGATCTGCCCCGTGTGAAAGAGGCCTTAAAGAAGTCCAGTAATTGGAGCTGTCAAAAAAAAAAAAAGCAGCTGGCAATGTTTATTACCAACATTGCTCAGCCCTGAAACACTAAAATAAAAAGAAGCATTGTTTCTTTTTGTATCTTTCCGTTTGTTCATCTGCAGATCAAAGGGATAAACAAATGTTCCTCTGTTTAACCCCTTAAGAACCCTTCATTTACTCTAATCAGCCTTAATTGACTCCCTATTCTCCTCCATTGAATTATTATTTTCCTGCTTTTTTTCTTTAGTTCATGTCTATTTTATAAAATGATAAACAATTAAAACTTTTTTTTTGTTGTTTGCTTTGTTAGTGAATATTTTTACACACATTTCACATTGAAAAAGTGCTCAATCAAAAAAAGAAAAAATCTATTTATTTCATTTGTAAATAACTTTTCAATGCTTTGTACCATTGCTGACAGCTGAAGTTAAAACAAAACAGTTGCGGTAGGTATTGGCGAGTACTAAAAAAAAAAAAGTATCAGTACTAGTACTCATTGTAAAAAAAATGGTATTGGTGCATACTTGCATACTGGGCCTTTTTTTTTTTTTTGTAGAGCACTGCACTTATTATTATTAATATATATATATATATATATATATATATATATATATATATATATATATATATATATATATATATATATATATATATATATATATATATATATATATATATATATATATATATAAAATAAAAAGTGCAGCGCTCTACAAAAAAATAAATAAATCACCAAGTATGTTATAAAGATACTCAGATAAATAATGGGCTAGAATACATCAAGTCATACGGTAATATATGCAAAAATTCAGTGAGTAATAAAATATATTAAAAGTGCCAGTGTGCTGATTAAAGTGTATTAATAAATAAAAATATAAAATATAGTGCAAACAGATGGATGTTTTTTTTTTTTTTCTTACCTGCAATCTAATGTCATAATGTGCTAGTATGCATAGCATACTAGCACATTATGTTAAACTTGTTAAACTTACCTTAAAACAAAGCTCTTCCAGCGCAGAGATGTCAGAGCTGCAGGCGCTCCCATCTTCACCTGTCTTGCTTCCAGGTTCGTGGACTCTGGCTATGTGATTGGCCGGAGCCGCAGTGACATCACTCCCGCGCATACGCATGGGAACCACCATTTACAACACAGGGCTCAGAAGGAACAGCACGGGTGTTGTCATGCATACCAGAGCTCACGTAGTTCTTAAATCATGTTCCATATATATTTGTACTCAATAAAAGAGATTTTTTTTTTTGATATATTTGATCTAGTTTAATATTTTTTTTTCAGCTGCCTATAGGCCCTTGGGAGCATTTTTAAAATGTTACTAATATTTGGGGTTAGCAACCTTTTGCTTTCACCTAGGTAGGTAGTTTTTCTTTTTTTGATTGTAAGCCTTATTTTAGGCTTACCTATAGGTAAAAGTTAGTGATGGGAGTTTAATTCCTCTTTAAAGGCGATAAGTGCTCCTAAAATAGCCCATTATCCAATGGACTATTTTTGGAGCACTTAACACCTTTAAATCTGTTTGCGCACAATATTTAATATTTTTATTAATACACTTTAATCAGCACACCAACTCTTTAATATTATTTTTTTTATTTTTGCATATAATCACCGTATTAATTCATGTACGTTAACTATTTATTTCTCCGAGTATCTTCATAATTTACTGGGTGTTTTTTTTTTTTTTATTAAAAAAAAAGCTGCACTTTTTTATTTTTAATCGGTTTAATGTATGAGAACTGATCCTCTGATTGAGGCAATGGGGGTTATTTACTAAAGGAAAATCCACTTTGGAAGTGCAAAGTGGATTTGCCTTTTGTAAATAACCCCCAATATCTGTTTTTCTTGACAACCCATGTGACATTGGTGCAAGGCGCATTGGTGCAAGTATATAAAGTATAATTATGTATATATATATATATATATATATATATATATATATATATATATATATATATATATATATATATATACACACACACACACATATACATATATATATACATATATATATATATATACACACACACACACACACATATACATATATATATACACATATATACACATATTGGTGCAAGTATATAAAGGAAAGGTTTTTAAAAATATACAATGAAGTCCTGTCAACATAAAGTTTGAGATGTCCTTATCAATTAACAAATATGTCAATGTGCAGCAGAAGTTGGAAGTGATAATTATCCACCCTCAATGTGTACCAATAACAAAATATTTAGTGCAGCACTACCCTCACTAAACTCAATTCACAAAAAAAAATAAATAAAACTTTCAATATTTAAGTGATATAAACAAAAAATGTATATAATATACAAATAAATAGTGAATTAACTGTAAGCCCAGGTTCACACTGACAGCGGGAATGAAATCGTACGAGTTTAGCTGAACTTGCACAATTTCATTCCCCCATGTCAGTCCCAACTTCGGGGGGGACGATTTCAAAGACATCTGTGCGGGTTGCTGCACAGAGGTCTATGGAAATCGCACCCCAAAGTCGCCAAAAATAGTACAGAAACTACTTTTGGGAATCGATGTGGCGTCGCACTGGTTCGGACTGTGCCATTGCCGCCGATTTGACATGTCAAATCGCATGCCAAATCGCTCCAATGTGAACCTAGGCTAAATATCACTAACAAAATGGCACTGTGTGAAAACCAAGGCAAAAATCAAAATAAATCTAGAAAGTGTGTTAATATGTAAATCTTAAAGTTCACATATGGTGGGGGGTTGTTTTTCAGGGGTTGGTCTTGGCCCCTTAGTTCCAGTGAAGGGAACTCTTAAGGTGTCAGCATACCAAGACAATTTGGACAATTCATGATCCCAACTTTGTGGGAACAGTTTGGGGATGGCTCCTTCCTGTTCCAACATGACTGCGCATCAGTGCACAAAGCAAGGTCCATAAAGACATGGATGAGCGAGTTTGGGGTGGAGGAACTTGACTGGCCTGCACAGATTCCTGACCTAAACCCGATAGAACAACTTTGAGATGAACTAAAGCGGAGACTGCGAGCCAGGCCTTCTCGTCCAACATCAGTGCCTGACCTCACAAATGCTCTTCTGGAAGAATGGTCAAACATTCCCATAGACACACTCCTAAACCTTGTGGACGGCCTTCCCAGAAGAGTTGAAGCTGTTATAGCTGCAAAGGGTGGGCCAACTCAATATTGAACCCTACGGACTGAGACTGGGATGTCATTAAAGTTCATGTGTAAAAAAGAAGGAAAAAATTGTCCTGCCACACTCCTTCAATCTCAGCGCTATGTTACATCAGGTCTCTAAACACTCCAGACATAGATGCAGGTTGGTATGAAATAGACACAGAATTTCTATATATTAGAAAATCAATGGCATATAAATACGTGCAAATAAAAAGAGAGGTTTCCCTCAGCAACCACTTAAAAAAAGTTGTAATTACAGAGTAGATGTAAAAATTTAAAACACTAATGAGTGACAATTAAAACATCAAAGCGGCGCTTCCATCAGTCAGTTAGTATAACCTGACAGACTAGTGCTCATTCGCTCCTATATGCATAGATATTTTAGAGGAGAACTCAGCACAAAGTAAAATAAGAGTCTCTAGTGGGTATATAGGAAGTAAACAGTAGATAGTTGATGAGTGCACCGTTCACCACACACTTTTCCACCGCGTGCTCCACACACCCACCAGGGGTTCAAACTCACCAGAGCCCGGAGGTTATTAAGCCCCAATCACGACTTTATCAAAGGGCGACCGGTTGACACCCTTTGATAAAGTCGTGATGACGAAACACGGCGTCAGGGTGTGACCTAACGGCGACCGGAAATTACGTCACGTCGGAGTGCGTTCCAAGACCCAGGAAATTAACCAGGAAGGAGGAGGCGCTGGATGCAGAGACTGTTACGGTCCACACCGGACTACACTCCTTCCTCTGAAAACCCAGGGAAAGTGGATAAAAGTAAGCTCCTAGTAAATCGACCTTGAGCTACATGACCACAGTTGGATTGTCACTTTGTTTTGTTTTATTGGATTTTACACAATTCTGTTTGCGAATAAATTTTAAAACGGAATTATACTACGTGGAGTCTCTCTTATATGCATGTGGATTTCGGAGATGATTTCTGAGCTACCCTTTAACGATATCCGGATCTACAAACCGTAGGATGTGGATTGGGGCTTAACCACTTCAATATCGGGCACTTTTACCCCCTTCCTGCCCAGACCGATTTTCAGCTTTCAGCGCTGTCGCAGTTTGAATGACAATTGCACGGTCATCCATCACTGTACCCAAACTAAATTTTTATCATTTTGTTCCCACAAATAGAGCTTTCTTTTGGTGGCATTTGATCACCTTTGCGGTTTTTAATTTTTTGCTAAACAAATAAAAAAAGACCGAAAATTTGGAAAAAAATAAGTTTTGCTTTTGTTTCTGTAAAAAAATTTTGTAAATAAGTAAGTTTTCTCTTTCACTGATGGGCACTGATAAGGCGGCACAGATGAGCAGACACTGATGATGGGCACTCATGGGTAGCACTGATAGGCGACACTGATGGGCACTGAAAGGCTGCAAAGATGGGTTCTTATGGGTGGCACTGATGGGCACTGATAGGCAGCACTGCTGGGCACTGATACGCGGCACTGATGGGCATCCCTGGTGGCACTGGCAGCCATTGTGAGTGGGCACTGATTGGCAGCTGCCTGGGCATTGATTGGCAGCTGCCTGGGCACAGATTAGTATTTCCCTGGGGGTCTAGGGGGCATACCTGGTGGTCCAGTGTGGATGTCTTCCCTGGTGGTCCTGGGTAGGATCCGAGGGGTGGCTGTGCTGATAAACAATCAGCACAGACCCCCCCCTGTCAGGAGAGCAGCCGAATGGCTCTCCCCTACTTGCGTCTGTCAGACGCGAGTGAGGAAAAGCCGATCACCGGCTCTTCCTATTTACATCGTGATCAGCCGTGATTGGACACGGCTGATCACGTGGTAAAGTCTCTAACAGAGACTCTTTACCACGTGATCAGCCGTGTCCAATCACGGCTGATCACAATGTAAATAGGAAGAGCCATGTTGCGGGGCGTCAGACTGACACACCGCAACAACGATCGCCGCGATGCGCGCCCCCGGGGGTGCACAGCGGATCAACATCCTGCGGACATCATATGACACCCAGTCAGGATATTGAAACCACTTTGCCACACTCATTCTGCTATATGGAGGGCGACAAGTGGTTAATAACCTCCGGGCTCTGGTGAGTTTGAACCCCTGGTGGGTGTGTGGAGCACGCGGTGGAAAAGTGTGTGGTGAACGGTGCACTCATCAACTATCTACTGTTTACTTCCTATATACCCACTAGAGACTCTTATTGTACTTTGTGCTGAGTTCTCCTCTAAAATATCTATGCTTTAATTTTTACATCTGCTCTGTAATTAAAGTTCATGTGTGTGTAAAGGCAGGCGTCCCAATACTTTTGGTAATATAGTGTGTGTATTGTGGTCGGCAAGTGGATAACTCAGCTTCAGGCCCAAAATTATTTTTTACAAACGCAAAAACAACTCTGGCAGCAAAAAGGGTTAACCTGCAACAGAAGAATTCATCTACAAATCCTAGTGAATCCCCTACCTCCGGTATAGAGGAAAGACCCGGAGAGGCCCCCGAAATATATCAGGGCCATGTGCTCCAACCTGAGCGTGGACAGGAAGTAGAGACACGCGGCGCTCACGCACCCCAGCGTGTACAGCACCATGCCGAACCGCACCACATCCTGCGGCTCCAGAATCTGGTCCACTAAAGTCCGGTCGTCGCTCTTCTTGTGGTCGATGCCTTTACTGAAGTCGTAGTAAGTGTTGACCAAATTCCCGGCCCCGTGGACGGCCAGGACCGCCACGGCGCAGGCCAGGAGCACGAAGAAGTCTAGCGAGCCTTCGGCCCGGTACGCCAAGGCGCTGCCCAGGGCCACGGGGGTGAGGGAGGCGCTGAAGCTCCAGGGGCGGAGGGCGAGGACGTAGCTTGCGCATTTCTTCTTCCAGCCCGCGGCTTTGATCGGAGGTCTGTCCGCCGGCGGTGGCTGAGCGGGAGCGTTGGGCAGCGGCGCCGAGTCCTTGGAGAGGTCGGTGAACCCCACGCCGTTAAACAGCTCTGTGCTGATGCTGATGTTATTCGAGAAGTCTTCGGATTTCATGGTTGTGGGGAACAAATACGAGATGTGGCTTCAGAATCTGATGTTCAAGGATCGACCCCCCCGACTGCAAAACAAATAATGAAAGATTAATAACCGGTTCAGCTCTCCGCCCCTTTAGCCCCCCCCCACCATTCCCCCATTGTGGTGCAGCCACATTCCCTCCAATGGGTGGCATTCGGGGGCAGTACTACCCACCAAACACAATCGGGAGCAGCGATCAGTGTCATGTCACACATAGCCCCTCCCCCCCCACAGTTAGAATCACTCCCTAGGACACACTTATGGCACCTAGTGGTTAACCCCTTCACTGCCAGGGTCATTTACATAGTAATCAATGCATTTTTAATCGCTGTATAAATGTGAAAAGTCCCAAAAATGTCCGATGTGTCTGCCATAATGTCGCAGTCACGATATAAAAAAATCGCTTATCGCCCTAATTACTAGTAAAAAAATAATTATTAATAAAAATGCCATAAAACTATCCCCTATTTTGTAGACGCTATAACTTTTGCGCAAACCAATCAATAAACGCTTATTGCGATTTTCTTTTTTACCAAAAATATGTAGAAGAATACGTATCGGTCTAAACTGAGGAAAAAAAATTGTATTTATATATTTTTTGGGGGATATTTATTATAGCAAAAAGCAAAAAATATTGCTTTTTTTCCCAAAATTGACGCTCTTTTTTTTTTTTGTTTATAGCGCAAAAAATAAAAACCGCAGAGGTGATCAAATACCACAAAAAGAAAGCTCTATTTGTGGGGGGGGGGGGGGGAAGACGTCAATTTTGTTTGGGAGCCACACCGCACAATTGTCAGTTAAAGTGACGCAGTGCCGAATCGCAAAAAGTGCGCAACCAAATGGTCCGGGGCTCAAGTGGGTGAGCATCCCTGGCAGTGGTAAATGGTTTGTCTCCTCCATGTAACTTATACATCTGCAGGAGAGCATGAGCTTATGAAAAACAAACAGACATATTGGCCAGATCACCAAATGAAAATAGTGTGTCATTGTTTCAGGTCCGGCTGTTTTTAAATCACCGGAAAAAAAAAAAAAAAAAAAAAAAACAACATTTTAAAGCACCACCTATCCCCACGCAGAAGTGAACACGCACGTGGGTTGCGCACGCACATGTAAACAGCGTTCAAACCACACATGTGAGGTATCGCCACACACATTAGAGCGAGAGTAGGGTGCCCACGTGTCCCGGATTGCCCGGGACATTCCCACAATTGGCAGGTTTGTCCCGGGTCCCGGGCACCTTCATTCCGGGACAATACAGTGTCCCTGAATGGAATTGACAGAGCGAGCAAACCCCACCATAGCGCTGGTGCTCGCTCTACCTCCAGATCCACCTGAGACTCTGGTTACTGGTTGCTATAGCCACCTGGTGGCTAGCAACCAGTGACCTCACAGACTGGCCAGCATGCAAAGCGTGCAGTTAACTTTCTCCTCCGTGCCTAATGCTCTCCACCATGCCGGACAAGGCTGTCAGTGGGGGCAGCCCCAAAGACACTAATCCACTGGGCACTGTTACCTGGATGTCTCCGTGCCTCGTACAGCAGACCGAAGCCGCCTCCCCCTCCTCGGCTATTTACAAGTACATGGAGAGGAAAGAGGGACACCGCTGTGCATTCCTGGCGCTGATCTGAGGTCTGTTCTAAGCTTATATTATGTTTATGTAGATGAACAGTGATCAGGAAAAGGGTTAAAAGTGCCCCCCCAGCACGTTTCTGACACCCACCTCTCCACTAGCACAAGTGGAAGGGGGGGTCTGTACTGTGGGGGTTCTCTACTTAGTGGGGGGTCTGTACTGTGGGGTGGGGGGATTCTGTACCTAGGGGGGTCTATAATGAGGGAGGGGGGTCAGTACTGAAGGGGGTCTATAATGAGGGAGGGGGGGTCTATACTGATGGAGAAGGGGTCTGTATTTAGTGGGGGGGTCTATACTGAGGAGAGGAAGTCTGTACTGAGGGAGGGGAATTTATACTTGATGGAGGGGGGTCTTTACTGAGGGGGTATATACTTAGTGGAGAGGGGGGTCCGTACTGAGGGAGGGGGCCTATAGTTAGTGGAGGGGGGTTCGTACTGAGGGAGGGGGCTTATACTTAGTGGAGAGGGGGCCGGACTGAGGGAGGGGGTCTATAGTTAGTAGAGGGGGGGTCTGTACTGAGGGTGGGGGCCTATACTTAGTGGAGAGGTGGGTCCGTATTGAGGGAGGGGGGTCTATAGTTAGTGTGGCGGGTCCGTACTGAGGGAGGGGGCTTATACTTAGTGGAGAGGGGGTCGGACTGAGGGAGGGGGTCTATAGTTAGTAGAGGGGGGTCTGTACTGAGGGAGGGGGTCTATAGTTAGTGGGGGGTCCATACGGAGGGAGGGGGCTTTTACTTAGTGGAGAGGGGGCCGGACTGAGGGAAGGGGTCTATAGTTAGTAGAAGGGGGTCCCTACTAGGGAAGGGGGTCTGTACTAAGGGAGGGGGGTCTATTATTACAATGTAACAATAGAAATACATTTCAAGCATGGTATTGGGATGATATAAGTGCTAAAACCAGCCATTCACCCGACAAATCACTCGTCGCCAAAAAAACATTCAACAACCCCCCCCCGTCCTTGGCAAAATTGTCCCTGAATGGCAGTTTGGAAATGTGGTCACCCTAAGCGAGAGTAATAACTCTTTTTTTTTTTTTTTTATTCTTTTTATTAAGTTTTTCAAGAGAGCAACAATTCTAGCACTAGACCTCCTCTGTAACTCTAAGCAGGTAACCTGTAAAAAAAAAAAAAAAAAAAAAACAACAACGTTTAAAGCGTCACCTATGGAGATTTTGGAGATGCACAAATGTGAATGGAGCCTAACTGGGTCATCCCACCGAGAAAAGCACCCAACTGGGTTCCTCTGACTGTGAGTGCAGGGTGGTCACAGGGTGTCATGGCCCCGCCCCCATCCCCCCCCCGAGAGGGTGTGACCACGGTACTCTGCAGTCACGGCGGGGATCCCCGGACGGACGGAAGCTCTTAACTCTTCCCCTCTCCGTCCAAAAAACTCAAAACAAAAAAAGCGGCAAGTGCAAGCTGACTGTAAAATTTTATATATTATATATATATATACACACACACACAGACCTGAAAATGCTACCTGCCTGGCAGTCATGCTGATCCCCAGGTGTCAGCGGAGAGATAGAGATATATATATATATATATCTCTATATTGAGAGAGAGATATCTAGATATATATTAGATAGAATAAGCACACCGCTCTGGAGGTGTAAATCCACACAGATTACTCGCTATATGGCTCTCCGCCGCCTCTCATTAAACTGAATCCAGAGGATGGACATGGACGGCCAGGCAATAGCCGTTTCCCGTGGCAGGCCATTGGAGGGCACAGTGCTGTACACACCTCCTTCCACACAGGGGAGCTCTCCGTTATTTTTTTTTTTTCTGGAGATGCCCATCGCCAGCACCAGCCAATTAGGACAGAGCTTATTAGATGCTATGTGGAAGAAAGGAGCCTATGATGAGATTCTATTGGCTGCTAGTGGTGTAGCCCCTCCCCCCGTGTGGTGAAGAGGTTTTTTCCATGCCCTTGTGGGATTGGTAGTTGCACATTATCGGCCCGGTGTGGTGAGATGTACACCGAGCCCAACACTCACCTCTCCCCTCTTCTACCTCTCTACGTGTCCTCTGGAGGCCGCCATCTTTACTGTGCTACAGAGTAATCTTTCCCCCCCCTCCGATCCCTCCTCCTCCTACACATATCCCTCCGCCTTTGTTCTGTCAGCTATGGCGACCCGTCAGATTTTGTAACGGAAGTGACGTTCCGTCGCCGCCATCTTGCTACATGCCACACTCCCCCATGGTAAGGATACACCGAGAAGGCGGCAAGCGGACATCTTGTTACACCCACCAAAGTTTTGCATTCCAGTCATTTTTTAACGGGAAACGGAGCTTATAATGTGATATACAGTACATAGAAATCCGACGGACTGTTTAGATGTTGAATTTTAAAAGCAGCGGCAAACACTGCTGATTTCACAGGTTTGCTAATGTGACAGAACACCGCTGATTTTATAATTCAACATGTAAACAGTCCGATGGATTCCCAAGTCCTGTATTTCACCTTATAAACACCCGTTTCCTGTTAAGAATAACTGTGACATGCAAAACTCCGCTGGGTGTAACAAGATGTCCGCTTGCCCCCTTCTCGGTGTATCGTTACCGTGGAGGGGTGCGGAAAGTAGCAAGAGGGCGGCGACAGAACGCCACTTCCGTTACACATTCCGACGACTCCCCTAATCTGACAGAACACCGTGTATCCCGCCGCGGACTATATATCACTTACTTCATTCATCCCTCAGACCACGCCCAAAACTGAGAGAACACACCCCCTGTGAAGATACGCCCCCTCTAAGTTAGGCTGAGTAACTGCTGGTGGGCGGAGTGTGAGGAGGATGTGGGCGGAGTGTGAGGAGGATGTGGGCGGAGTGTGAGGAGAGCGAGGCGTGTAAGGGGAGGTTCTGTTTGCACTGCAGGAACTATTTCCCCCCCCGGAACCCCTCAGTGAGTCATTGTTTCAGGTCGAGCTGTTTTTAAATCAGCGGAAAAGCAGTTTGGGCAGCGACGGGCGGTGTTGGGCCCGGTCGCTGGGCGGAATGGCGAGAAGGTGACCGAAGGCGGGCGGCCGGACTGCGATAGAGAAGGTGAGGAGCCTGTTATGGTGTGTCCTCCGGGTAGAGGAGTCTCTCCGACCCGCACTGACCATATATATATGTATATATACACTGGTATCCCCTCCCCCACCCTCTGTGTGTATGTATACATCCCCCTCCCCCACCCAACATACACACCATTACAGCACAACGCCTCGTCCACACCTTGGAGGCCTCATCACCCAATACATGAGAATCACACGGGTCACCTCTCACCCCAAACACCCCAAATCATTTCTGCAGGTCCCCTTGTGGCTCTAATTGGGAGATATGTGCGTTTTATTCCCATAGAAATCTATAGAAACGCGCTTTTTGGGTGCTTCTATGTGCATTTGCGCGTTTTTCTGCTCAAATGGAAAAAATGTGTTTAAAAAAAAAAAAAGTAATATATACGAGTGAAGTAAATACACAAAACTAAAATTAATCTTAAATATTAAATATGTAAAACATAAATAACCCCAAACCTTAAAAATATCAAATTAATAATAATTTTGTGTTGGGTTTAGATAATATTTATTATTTTATATTTTTTGGGGGGTTATTCATTTATTGTATGTATTTATGATTATTTTTATTTTATTTTACGTTTATTAGTAGTCACATCACAACAAAAATAATGGATATATTGTACACGTGAGTGTAGCGTCTGCACATTTTTATGTAGCATTTGTGAGCTTTGGTAATTTAAAAAAAAAAAAAAAAAGCCAATAGAGAACTACTATGTGTTGCGTCCATTTTGTTAGGTATTTCAGCCTTTTTAGCTTTTCCAACAGCTTTTGTTTCCCCTTTTCTTCTTCCCCCTTTTTTTTTTTTTTTTTTTTTTTTTTTTTTTTTTTTCATTGAGGTTAGAGTTAAGGTTACGAATTGGGGTTATTTAATTTTTTTTGTTAGAGAGTTACTACTTCTACTCGTAAATAAATGAATACTAAGTAGTAGTAACCCATAACCTTAAAATAAGGTTAAATCATAAATAACCGCTTTTTCTTTTTAGCTTTTCCATGATCTTTTTTTCTATATATATATATATATATATATATATATATTTATATATATATATATATATATATATATATATATATATATATATATATTAATTTTTTTTTTTTTTTTTTTTTTCATTGAGGTAAGGAGTTAAGGTTAGCTTGGGGTTAGGGTTATTTGTTAGGATATTACTACTCATAAATAAGTACTAGGTAATAATGAACCCCTAATCTTAAAATAATAAACACCCTTTTGACTTTTAATTTATTCATTTATTTTAGTTCGAGTAAGGGGTTAGGATTAGAAGTAGGGCTGCAACTAACGATTATTTTCATAATCGATTAGTTGGCCGATTATAGTTTCGATTAATCGATTATTCGGTTAATAACCTTAGAAAAAGTGTGGTGTATAATTTAGTTAATGTGTAAGTTTTTTTAAAAAAGGGTAATTTATTCTTAAACATCTCTATGCAGTGGTAAATATAAATAACCAACTATATGGTTAGGTAGCAAAATATCGAATCCACTCTGAGAATAACAGACAGAAGAGATATACTGTATAAACTATTAGAGGAGATATACTGTATATACTATTAAATGGGGGAAACGTAAATATCAGACTCAGTGATCAAAATTTTTTATTAAAAACAAAAACAATGTCTTCCTTCAAAAAAAATTTAATTTTAAGAACGTTCGTTCTTTCATTCAGCGAATGTACAAAGATTTTTTGTCTGAATATTCTCGTCTGAAAATTGATTCGTGTGGCCAGCATAAGGCTCAGTACACACCTGTACAGTTTGCTTTTCATCTGTTTCTGCAGTGCTTTTTTGCTGTGCGTTTTGATTTTTGTGCACGTGATTTTGCGGCGATTTGCGTTTTTGCATTTTTTTGGCCAATTTGTTGTTGGGCAGATTAAAAAACACATATTGCTGCAAAAATGCATTACATGCTTTTCTGCAGCTTCTCTATTGAAGTATATTGAACCAAAAAAGCACCATTTTGCGTGAATGTGTCCCATAGGAAACCATGTGAATGAACTGTAGTGCGTTTCTGCAAAAAGCACCAAAACACACATAGATGTGAACCAGGTCTAAGATGTTTAGTAACATAATGGGGTGAAAAAAACTAAAATTAGCCCTTTATAGTACAAAAAAAAACTACTATATGTACTATAAAGGGCTAATTTTAGTTTTTCTTTTTTAACCCCATTATGTTACTGGCCGATTAATCGATTATGAAAATAGTAATCGATTAATTTCATAATCGATTAGTTGTGGATTAATCGATTAGTTGTTTCAGCCCTAATTAGAAGTTGAGGTTAGGGTTTTTTTTTTTTTTTTTTTTGATTCAGGTGTTACTGCTACTCATAAATTCATACAAAGTCATAATAAAAAATGAACTCCTAACCCTTAAAGAGTTCAAAATTCATAAATAACGAAAATTTTTTTTATCTTTTTCCATTCGCCTTTATTTTTTTAATTTCTATATTTCATTAGGTTTAAGATTAGAAGTTGGGGTTATGGTTTTTTATTTTTATTTTCTACTACTACTTTTTTTTTTTTTTTTTTTTTTAGTTAGGGTAAGGGGTTGGAGTTAAAGCAGAGTTCCGCCAATTTTTTTTTTTTTTTTAAAGTCAGCACTGCAGCTACAAATACTGCAGCTGCTGACTTTTTTTTTTAAAAGGACACTTACCTGTCCAGGGTGCCCGCAATGTCCTTACCAGAACCCGATCTCTCCCTCGGGTGGAGGCGCCGCCATCTTTGGTGAGGGAATCGGGAAGTGAAGCGGCTTCACAGCCTGGTTCCCTATTGCGCATGCGAGTCCTCACTGGTCCCTGATGTCTTCTGGGACCTGTGTGTCTCCCAGAAGACAGTGGGGACGGAGGAGGGGGGCCGGACATGGCGTAGATCACCGTGGAGCCTGCGGTGATCTATACCTGGATTATACAGGTATCTGTTCCCTTCTCCCCCCTGAAAGGTGCCAAATGTGACACTGGAAAGGGGGGGGGGGGGGGGGGGTCCGATCAGCGGAAGTTCCATTTTTGGGTGGAACTTCGCTTTAAGATTAGCTTAGGACTAGGTGTTGGGGTTGGTTTTCCTTTCTTTTTATTTATTTTATTTATTTTTTGTTAGGGTGTTACTACTACACGTAAATAAATGAATACTAAATAATTAACCCCTAACCCTTAAAGAAATAACTAAACGCTTTTTCTCATTCGTTCATTTGATAGACGCAGCCTTCATAACGATAGGGTTATATCGCCTCCTATTAGGAGTAGGACTAGGCAGAACAAAAAAAGTAAACAAGCACCTGGCTGCGCCCATGGGCTGTCCTTAGTCAGTATATAACCCCCCTCCCTGCTCTAGGTATTCCGTGTGGTTTTTTTTTTTTTTCTCTTCTCTGCCTAGTCAGGAGTAAGGACCTGGTTCCCTGCTGGGATCTCTGGTCCTTTTTTGTTTGGTTTTTCTTTTTTCCTGGATTTTTTTTTTTTTCCCCGGTGAGATCTACAATCAATGGCTGGGCGACGGACTGGATATATATATCTAGAGGGTCACCCCAGTCTGGCCAGCGAGCGCGTGCAGACCCCAACTACGCGCTAGGTCGGCTGCGACATAGCACCACGAGGTCGCATACGACCGGGTCTCGGCCTTGTCGCAGCGTCCCTCATGGCTGACAGCACCCCCCCCCCCCCCCCCACTTCGGTGACGAGGAGGATCTGTCTGGGAGCGTTACCCGCGCACTTCGCTGGAGCGGTAAGTAAGGGGCCCCCACCTCTCCTTCCCGTGGGGGGCGCAGGTACTCCCTGGGGTGGTCGGTCCCTCTGGGGTTCTCCTCCATCCCCTCTCTCTCTCCCCACCCTCCCTGGGTGAGGCCCAGGCTTCTGGCCTAGGGACTGTTTGGGACACCCGGCCCCTTTTTTCCACCCTCGGGTTTTGTATTGGGGGGGGGGGGGGGGGGGTTGTTATCTGGGAACTTGTAACCTGGGAGGAGGGCGATCGGGGGTCCTGGGGCTAGTTTAGGCGGGCAGAAATTTAGGTTGCGCCTTTTGCGACCTACTGCGGGTGTCCAAAAATTTAGCCCGCGGCCTACCGCGTTCCCCCTGCGGGCCGCGTGCTTGCAGCGTGCGGCCAGAAACTTAGGGCGCAGCCTTCTAGGCCACATGGCAGCCCTTCCCCTTTCCTGAGGGGTGGCGTTGCGGGGGTCTGTGTCCCCTGGGAGGGGCCCCGGTGCTGTGGAGGGGCTTCGGTCTGCACTTCCTGTGCGGGGCCTCGGTCGAGGGGCGCTGGTTTTCGCACTCATTGTCTGTGCGGGAACCTTTTCAAGATGGATGGATGGATGCAGCAGTGGCTGTGGCGGAGGGCCGGTATCCCTTTGGATAAACGGTTATGCGCTGTGAACGCGTTCCCTTCTCCCTCTTATTCTGACAAATTTGTTCATGAGGACTGGGAGTTGCTGTAAGATACCCCCTTGGGGAGTCCCTCCTTCAGTAGTGGACCCCCCTGTCTCTAGGCAACCATGGGTCCGATAGAGGAATCTCTGGCTTCTAAAAGGTCCAACTGACATGTCTGGAGTGGGGGTTTGAGTCCCCCCTGTCTTTGCTGCATTGTAGGACCTGTTGGTCCAGGTGCTGCAGTTGTCCGCTAGGTCGCTTGGCCGCGGTTACCCGGATTGCTGAGCTCTGTTTCCTCAGGGGGCTGAGACATGTATTTTGGGGGCGATCCTAAAAGGTAGCATGTCGCGTCTTGATCTTGTTCGGGTTACAAGATAGTTTTCCGGCTGTGTTCCTCCCAAAGAGTTTTTGCTTCCAAGGGGTTTGTCGCCAGACTGCTGGCTGTTCTACGCGGGGGGCTGTGCAAGCCCTGTCGCTGTAGAGGATGTTCCTGTGCTGAGAATGGTTTCTGGGGTTTTATTCAAACCCGTTCAGTCTACAGGATGGAGAGCATGGTACCTGCCTTATGGGGGGTACAGTAGTTCAGGATGGAGTCCTTCCGCAAAGCGGCGGCACTCCTTCGTCATGGGGACTTTCTGATTTCTATCGACACCACGAATGCTATTTGCGCATTCTGTTATGTGTCCATCTCCAGCACTTCCTTGGTTTTTTGCTGTGGGTGCGGAGCGTGTGGTGTTGCCCCTTTGAGTCTGGCCACCGCTCCTCGGGTGTTCATGAGGTGTTGGCCCTGGATCTGGCGTGGTTACTTCGGTGGGGGTTTGCGATCCTGGGCTGCCTGGACGATCTTCTTTTCTGACTACTCAGAGGAGCACGGTAATTCTTATACAAACCTTGACTGATTTCAGTTGAAGGCTCTCAGATGTCTGCTTGGCTCTGCCAGATCGTTGGATTATCTGAGCATGACCTGGGCTTCAGCTCTGGCCAGCGTTTCTTCTCCCGGACAATACTCCAGAAGTTGCATGCTGTGTGTGGGTTTTTTTTTTTTTTTTTTTTGTTTTTTTTTTTTGTTTTTTTTTGAGGCGATTCCATTTGCATAGTTCCATACAAGCTCCCTTAGGGGAGATCCTGGCATAATGGGACGAATACTCGGGGTCTCTGGACAGTTGGCTTCAGCTGAGTCAGGAAACCAGAGTTTTCCCTAGTCCAGTGGCTTCGCTATCTGGTTCTTCGGTGGGGTAAATCCTTTCTCCCCTTATATTGAACAGGGTGAATACCAATGCCAGTCTGTCCGGGTGGGGAGAGGTCCTAGGACTGAGTTCTGCTCAGGGTTGTTGGACGTTGGTGAAATCCAGACTACCGAGTAATATCTTGGAACTTCATACGAACAGACTAGTCTGGATCATGGAAGGATTGACTTCGGGGGCTCCCAGTACGGTTCCAGGCGGGCGAGGCAACAGCGGTGACTTGTCCTTCGCCAGGGCGGGCCAAGATAGGCTGTTGTTGGCCCTGGCTGTTGCCAGTATCCTCCGGTGGGGAGAGCATCTCGTTCTGGCATATGCTTTCCAGGGGTAGAATACTGTAAAATGGATACCTCAGTTGGTTAGGGTTGGACCACGGGGTGGGCCCTTCACGGGGCCATGGTTCATCGTATTTGTCTCCGCTGAGGTAGCGTCCTGGCTCAACAGGACAGTACCAAGGTTTCTGACAAGGTCACGGGAGCTTCTGGCGGCTCTAGTGACCCACGTTTGCTCTATGCCTTTCCTTCTCTCCAACCTTTTGCGGTGTCTTTTTGGCAGGATCACGGCTGCAGGGATTCTGGCCATTCTATTGGATCCGGTTGGGTCCCGGTGGTTTGGGTACGCCGACCAGGTGTGCCCGGTCGCCAACGTTTTTCCTTGGCAACTGCCTCTCAGGAAGGACCTACTGTCTCATGGACCGTTCTTCCATCCTGTTTTTAGAGTTGCTGGTTTTTAACGGCTTGGCTGTAATGAGCCAGGTGCTGCGGTTTCCAACACTGATGATGTGGGGGGGATAGAAGAAATGGGCCTTGAGTACCATCGAGGCCCAGATGTGAGCCTGGGTGGTCTTCTGCGTCTCCTGGTGCGTACCCATCCCCCCCCCAAGGGTTAGGTGTCTGTTTCCACCAGCGCGGTTCTTCTACTGCTGTGGGATCTGAACTTGGTGCTTTCGGTTCTCCAGAAGCCTCTCTATCCCTCTTTCAAGATATTCGGGAGATTCCAATACTTAATCTGGCGGAAGATGGTCTCTTGGTGGCTATCGCCTCCGCTCACAGGGCCTCAAAAAGGGGTGGCGTTATCTTGTCATTCACCATACCCAGGTTAAGGTGGTGCTTTGCCCTTTTTTACAGGGTTCCGTCCTTGGATTTCCATTTGAATAAGGATTTTGTGTTGCTTTTTCTTGTGTCCCTGGTCAGCGCTTTCCAAGGAATTTTGCCTTTTATATGCCCTTAAGGGGTATTGGCGGACGGGCCAAGAAAGGGGCGTTCTCTTTTTCTCTGCGACCCTTCTCTGGATGGAGGGCTATTCTGGAATCAGGAGCCTCCTTTCCTGTTACGGCACTTTCTTCTCAGGCGCTAGGGCTTCTTGGACCTTCGGTCATCATGCGTCCCATTGTGCAGGTTTGCAAGGCGTCCACTGGTCGTCGGGGTACATGTTCACAAGTCTACAAAGTGAACAGGTTGGCATCTGCGGATGCCTCTTTTGGCTGTAAGTTTTTTGCAGGCTGCTGGTTAGAGGGTCTATTCCCTCTGGAAGGGGTATCGTTCAGGTTGGGTTCCAGCGTGTTCTCCTGGGTGAAGTTCCTGTTACCTAGTTGGCTCTTGTATTAGCCTTGGGATTTTTCATTCTCCCGCCCCTCATGTTGGCACTGCTTTGGGACGTCCCTATCGTTATGAAGGCTGTGTCGGTCAATGAACGAATGAGAAAATAGGATTCTTTACTTACCGCAAAATCCATTTCTCACGTCAGTCCTGTCATGCCCCGTGACTGTGACTTCATAATGGCCGGGGTCACCGGATGACATCACTGGTGACCCAGCCCCATGCCTAATAATATAAGTCGTTGCGCACCGTGCACACGGCAGGTACAGCAGGAGAGAACGTCGAATCAACATTGGAAGAAAACGGAGAAGACTGGGCAACCACTAGCAAAAAGAGCCAGAAGATAGCGGAGGAGCTCGGCATCCGATAGCGGAGGAGTCGGAAGAGACCCCCGGAGCTGCCCAATAAATTACTTTAAAAACCTGTGTAGAGTGTGGTGTGTGTTGGAGGTGTGTGGGTTTTTTTTTTTTTTTTTTTTTTTTTTTATTTCCCCAGGTGAATGAGTAGGGGTACGATGTACCCCTACTCATTCACATAGGGTGGGGTGTCAGGATCTGGGGGCTCCCAGATTCCGATAAGCCCGCAGACCCCGACAACCAACGGCCAGGGGATAAAGGTCTGGTATGGATCTTGGAGGGGACCCCCGGGTTTTTTTTTTTTTTTTTTTTTTTTTTTGTGTGTGGGTTCCCCTTAAGATCCATACCAGACCGAAGGGTCTGGTATCGTCTTTGGGAGAACTGGTGGGTTTGAAGAGTAGTTGTTCAGCTGCAAAGTGCTCTAATGCTGAAAAACACGAAAAAACTTATTTATGAGCATTTTTGTGCCTCAAACCTTGGTAGAGTATATGGCCACCAAAAAAACGTCTACAGCTAATGCTACTGGTATTTTTATAATGTCCAGTCTGCATGAGGCCTAATACTACAACTTCCCCCACCCCCCGAGCATACACCCCCGATAATACAACTCAGCATAATATTACAAACCCACCCCCCCCCCCCCCCCCCTCCCCCCCCCACCCCCCCCCCCCCCCCCCCCCCCCCCAGCACACACCTCGATACTACAACTCCCGAACGGGCAGGGCCCTCTGATTCTTCCTGTATTGAATTGTATTGCGACTGTACTGTCTGCCCTCATGTTGTACAGCGCTGCGCAAACTGTTGGTGAAATATAAATCCTATAATACTGTACAGCTCCTAACCCTCTAACCCTCTTCTGCCTTCCTATAGTACAAGCACCTCCCCCACAGGATTCAAGCACATTTTAGGCACACATTTAACCCTTTGACCCCTGATCTTAAGTTAACCCCTTCCAAGCCAGTGATTAGTACAGTGACAGTGCATATTTTAGTACTGATCACTGTATTAGTGTCACTCTGTGTCCGATTTTGTCCACCGCACTGTCAGTCCCGGTATAAGTCGCTGATCGCTGCCAAATACTAGTATAAAATCTAAATAAAAAGCCCATAAATATATCCCATAGTTTATTAGACACTAACTTTCACGCAAACTAATCAATATACGCTTAATGGAATTTTTTTTTTTTTTTTTTTTTTTATTTTTTTTTTATTTTCTTTACCAAAAAATATGTAGCAGAATACATATTGGCCCAAATTTAGGAAGAAATTTTTGGTTTTTATAATGGTGCACTGAAATTTCGGCGACCGGAATTAGTGTTTTCGGCGGTTGGCCAAAAGAAGAAAAGGGGGCAGTCCTATAAGAGGGGGGGTTCACTCTGGGTGCCACACTAGTCATCCTGGCACGCCCCTGTCAGTTTTATTTGGGTACAGCGTTGCATGGACTGCGCAATTGTCGGTTAACCACTTAAGGACCGTCCCACGTACATTTACTGCGGCAGGGCACCCCTTTAAACACTTACCCATACGTGTTTCATGTTATCGGATCTAGGGTGCCTCCAGAGCTGTGCTCCCACAGTGATTGGGACCAGCGGTAGCCAATCGGCAGGTCCGTGGCCGCGATGGCCGTTGACCGATCGTTTGTGGGAGAGGCAGGTAGGCGGCCTGCCTATGTAAAGAAGGCAGATGGCTGTTCTGTCAGAGGGGGAGAGAGCTTTTGTGTTCCTGCCAATCGGGAACATGGATGTCTTTCTTCCTCCAGTCAGTCCATCCCCCACAAAGTTAGAAAGTATTCCCTAAGAGCACACTTAAACCTTTGATCGCCACTGATGTTAACCCATTCCCTGCCAGTGTCAGTACAGCGAGTGCTTCTTTTTTTTTTTTTTTTTTTTTTTTTTTTTTTTTTTAGCACCTACAATCAATATACGCTTTTTGGGATTTTTTTTTTTTTTTTTTTTATAGCAGAAAGTAAAGTGTGTGTGTGTGTGTGTGGTGTTTTTTTTTTTTTTTTTTTTGTTTTTTAATCAAATTCCACCAAAAGAGAGCTCGGTGTGTGGGTAAAAAAAAATTGCATCAATTTTATTTGGGTACTGCGTTGCACGATAGTGAAATTGTTAAATTAAAGCAGTGTTGTATCGCAAAAAAAAAAATGGCATGGTCATGAAGGGGGGTACATCTTCCGGAGGTTAGGTGGTTAAACGTCAAGTGCTTGCTAAATTTTCGCTTTCGGCACCAACCTTTTCATGTCCGTGCGCAACAACTAAAAACAAATTTATTTCATGCAAGTATACTCACAAGCATCTCCCAAAAGTGAGTACACCCCTCACATTTTTGTAAATATTTTATTCTATCTTTTCATGTGACAACACTGAAGAAATGACACTTTACTACAATGTAAAGTAGTGAGTGTACAGCTTGTATAACAGTGTAAATTTGTTGTCCCCTCAAAATAGCTCAACACACAGCCATTAATGTCTAAACCACTGGCCACAAAAGTGAGTACACCCTTAAGTGAAAATGTCCAAATTGGGCCCAAATAGCCATTTTTCCCTCCCCGGTGTCATGTGACTCGTTAGTGTTACAAGGTCTCAGGTGTGAATGGGGAGCAGGTATGGTAAATTTGGTGTTATCGCTCTCACTCTCATACTGGTCACTGGAAGTTCAACATGGTACCTCATGGCAAAGAACTCTGAGGATCTAAAAAAAAATAAATAAAAAAAATTGTTGCTCTACATAAAGATGGCCTAGGCTATAAGAAGATTGCCAAGACCCTGAAACTGAGCTGCAGCACGGAGGCCAAGACCATACAGTGTTTTAACAGGACAGGTTCCACTCAGAACAGGCCTCGCCATGGTCAACCATAGAAGTTGAGTGCACGTGCTCAGCGTCATATCCAGAGGTTGTCTTTGGGAAAAAAAAAAAAAACGTATGAGTGCTGCCAGCATTGCTGCAGAGGTTGAAGGGGTTGGGGGGGTCAGCCTGTCAGTGCTCAGACCATACGCCGCACACTGCATCAAATTGGTCTGTATGGCTGTCATCCCAGAGAGAAGCCTTTTATAAAGATGAAGCATAAGAAAGCCTGCAAGCAGACTAAGGACACGGATTACTGGAACCGAGTCCTGTGGTCTGATGAGACCAAGATAAACTTATTTGGTTCAGATGGTGTCAAGCGTGTGTGGGGGCAACCAGGTGAGGAGTACAAAGACAAGTGTGTCTTGTCTACAGTCAAGCATGGTGGTGGGAGTGTCATGGTCTGGGGCTGCATGAGTGCTGCTGGTGTCCTGTCGAGGTGCCCTCCATCGAATGGTGCCCACGCATACGCAGGACCGAGCTGCATGTCAGCTGATTTGCCGATCAGCTGGAGTGACGTGACCAGGTCGCAAGCGCACATTGTATGAGGCATCTCTTGATGGGAGAACATTTCACGGCCACAATTGAAACCTATACAATCAGCGGGGGGGAGACCATAGTTCTTACTTTGTGCCTCGCTGTTGCGGGGGCGGCTTTACAGTGTGCTGATGGTCCGGTTTTACCTGTGTTGCAGGGCGGGTTTGCTGTGTTGAACGGCCAGTTTGACCTCTGTGAAAGGGCAGGTTGCAATACTGACAAAACCAGCTCTTCAACACGGCCACTAGCCGCCCTCCAGCAACACTGATGCACAATCTGAGAGCTACGGCCTCCTCTGCTGTTTGTATAGGTTTACATTGTGCCTGTGAAATGGTATCTGCCATCGAGAGATGCCTCCTACGATGTGCGCATGCTCCCTGGTTACGTCAGCTGTTGTGCTGTTCCGTATTGGGGCATGCACAGTACATACCGGGCACTTATCAACAGAACACAGGCACTGGGGAGCTACAGTTCATTGAGGGAACCATGAATGCCAACATGTACTGTGACATACTGGGCATGATCCCCTCCCTTCAGAGATTGGGCTGTAGGGAAGCATAACGACCCCAAACACACCTCCAAGATGACCACTGCCTCGCTAAAGAAGCTGAGAGTAAAGGTGATGGACTGGCCAAGCATGTCTCCAGAACTAAACCCTATTGAGCATCTGTGGGACATCCTCAAATGGAGGAAGGGGGAGGAGCGCAAGGACTCTAACATTCACCAGCTCTGTGATGTCGTCATGGAGGAGTGGAAGAGGACTTCAGTGACATCCTGTGAAGCTCTGGTGAACTCCATGAGGGTTAAGTCAGTACTGGAAAATAATGGTGGCCACACAAAATATTGACACTTTGGGACCAATTTGGACATTTTCACTTAAGGGTGTACTCACTTTTGTTGCCAGTGGTTTAGACATTAATGGCTGTGTGTTGAGTTATTTTGAGGGGACAGCAAATTTACACTGTTATACAAGCTGTACACTCACTACTTTACATTGTAGCAAAGTGTCATTTCTTCAGTGTTGTCACATGAAAAGATAGAATAAAATATTTACAAAAATGTGAGGGGTGTACACACTTTTGTGAGATACTGTATATGGTGGCAGGGTTTATCACCCAGTTGCTGTATATATGCAACGCTGTCTTGTTCCAGGGTGTGCTCCATCGGCACCTCTAGAACCGTGACCAAGCTGTCACTGGCAGCGCATCAAGTGCAAACTATAGGGAGCCAGTAGGATGGGCACCTGATGCCCCACAGCCCATTTAAAGTATTTTGTTATTTATGCTCAGGGCTTGACAAATTTACTCTTGAATCTAGAGCCAGTTAAAATTAAGGGCTCTTTCACACGAACGATCCGATCGTTCAGGTGTCTGCCTGTCAGGTTGTGTTTTTTTTTTTTTTTTTTTTTTTCTTTTTTCCTGAACAGACTCTCCATAGAACTCTATGGAGCGTCAGAGGTGACATGTCCGCTGACCCGCTCCGATCCGAAAAAGTGTAACAGAGGAAAAACCTACTTTTCCATCCGTGATCGGGTGACGACGGACTCTACGGTCTTTCTTTATCTGATTTCCCTATAGGGGAGAGTGGCGCTCTGACAGGTCGACAGTGATTCCCCCCCCCCTGCTGAGCAGAGCGGGCTATGAACACGTCCGTCTGAAATAGCCCTAAGACAGATTTTGTTTTTCGTTTTGTTTAACGTGCAAAGATCGCTGACCTGTGTACAGAGCCCTGTATGTTTGTAAACACAGGACTCTGTGCTGTGATTGGCTGTAGCCGATCAGCAGGTCTAAGCCATAAACCATTGGCCGAGACTTGCTGACAAAAGCCCGCTGTAGCCAGCATCAGCAGGAAGTGCCCACATGCATGCACCTAACCCAGAACAGGCTGGATGATGTACGTTATCCAGCCTGCTTGTGTCACCCACCTTCAGTAAATGTACGTTGGGTGGGCAGGAAGCAGTTAGTATAATTAGAGGGAAGTTGTGCTTATATTTATAAGGTGGATATCTATCTATCCCTTTTAGACATCAACCGTTGGTCTCAAAGTGGGGGGGGGGGGGGTCGCTTATATGAAATGCCACAGTGTCCTCAATCAATACTAGAGCTCCATCCTGCTTCCAGGGACACACTGCTGCTGCCTGCTCTAACCCAGGATTCAGCAAGTAAAGGACAGCCTGGCCTTTCCATTCCCTAGCCTGGAATAGACCGGCTACAGGCCAGGCTGCCAGGAAGGACATATACACACACAGGGGAGCCAGCAGGAACTACGTTAGCATGGAGGACAGAGCGGAGCTCTGACTTTTGCCCAAGCCGGGTGCCTCTCCTCTCCCTGAAAACAATGAGGGGGAGGGGGGGGGGGGGTCAGGTGAGTGGAGATGTGGGGGGAGCACTGAATGAAGCCGACACGAGCTATACCAGCCAAACCTCTCCCTGTGATGGTGCCCCACCTCCCAGGCTCAGGAAGGCACAACCATCACCACTGGCGATGATGACTGGGGTCAGCCACAGACTGGGTACCGGGCCACCATCCGGACCAGACGCAGGTAGCCCGGCCTGATGACACCTTGCCTGACAGCCGCCAAGGCCAATCACAGGGGAGAATCCCACTGCCCATCCAAGCAGCGCTTGGAATACAGGGGCGGGTCTTGCTTGTGAGAAGAAAAGGCCACAAGGTAGGAGGAGGGACCGGCAATTGGCGTGAGTTGCGGCCTATTCTTTGGCACCTCCTGCAATCTATGCTTGCGCCTGGTGCCTACAGTGAATGGGCTGACAAAAGCCCAGGTGCCAGGATGCAATTTCTAGTCGCAATTGTGACCTGGCGCCTGGGATTTGTCGAGCCCTGATCTATGCCATCTGACAGGTCCTACAAGTGAGTGTATTATCTGCATAAATACATAATATAAATATTTAGAGTTTAACGACTGGTGCTTTTTAATATAATGTATTCTAAATGATATAATAAAGTTGATGATTTTCTGGTTATAAATCATGGGTAGTTTCTACAAATGACATTGGTGTACTGATCAATATACATTGGGGTGAACCACTGATTGTAGGTGTTGTTATTATTAAGTTTGTCTTCTAGAACTCTAATGAATTTAATCTCTTGCCATCTGCAGGGACCCATGAGGTAACCACTGAATTCCACCGGCCCCGTTGACCTGAAATTTCAGCCACGATGTCTGGCATCATGCTGCAGCAGTTTGCCAATGGCTTAAGAAACCGAAGTGAAGAGACTCGTACCAAGGCAGCCAAGGATCTTCAACACTACGTCACCACCGAGCTGCGAGAAGTGAGTGCGGGGGTGGGGGGTACTGGTTTGCTCACTTTTCCTGCTTTTCAAATAATCCGGCCCTGGGACAGTAATGTGGAAAACATGTGAACTGCTAGCACATCGTATTCTGTCCCACAGACACAACCAGCTCAGAATGACTGTTTAGACAGTCTGGCTGGTCAGTGTAAGCTATGCATGTCATTTTATGTCTTATTGAAAAAGCAGTGAAGGGTGGGGACCCTGGACAGCCAATCGGGAATCGACTGGTCATTGAAGACTGCCAGGTTTGGTTACTGAGGCCTCCTAAACGCTGTTACTGTATGCATTTTATAGAGTATGTGTTAAAATGGTTCTGAATAATTTTTTTACATTAAGGTAAAAAGCCTTCTGAGCACAGCTACCCCCCTCCCCTGGGCAAAGGAGATCTGCACTCCATTATCTTCAATAGAGGGCTGGTGAGACGACAAGGCTCTAGGAAAATACCTCTGATGTCTCTTAACCACTTCCACTTCATCATATAGCAGCATGATGGCCAGAAAGTGGTTTTATTATCCTGACTGGGCGTCTTATGACGCAATGGAGGTTTTCAAGAAAGTTTCTGCACTTTTTTAAACTCTCTATCTCACAAGAGTGAGTACGCCCCTCACATTTTTGTAAATATGTGACAACACTGAAGAAATGACACTTTTTGCTACAATGTAAAGTAGTGAGTGTACAGCTTGTATAACAGTGTAAATTTACTGTCCCCTCAAATAACTCAAAACACAGCCATTAATGTCTAAAACGCTGGCAACAAAAGTGAGTACACCCCTATTTGAAAATGTCCAAATTGGGCCCAATTAGCAATTTTCCCTCCCCGGTGTCCTGTGACTCGGTGTTACAAGGTCTCAGGTGTGAATGGGGAGCAGGTGTGTTTAAATTTGGTGTTATCACTCTCTCACTCTCTCATACTGGTCACTGGAAGTTCAACATGGCACCTCATGGCACAGAACTCTCTGAGGATCTGAAAAAAAAAAGAATTGTTGTTTTGCATAAAGATGGCCTAGGCTATAAGAAGATTGCCAAGACCCTGAAACTGAGCTGCAGCACGGTGGCCAAGACCATACAGCGGTTTAACAGGACAAATTCCACTCAGAACAGGCCTCACCATGGTCGACTATAGAAGTTGAGTGCACGTGCTCAGCGTCATATCCAGAGGTTGTCTTTGGGAAATGGACATGAGTGCTGCCAGCATTGCTGCAGAGGTTGAAGGGGTGGGGGGTCAGCCTGTCAGTGCTCTGACCATACGCTGCACACTGCATCAAATTGTTCTGGATGACTGTCGTCCCAGAAGGAAGCCTCTTCTAAAGATGATGCACAAGAGAGCCCGCAAACAGTTTGCTGAAGACAAGCAGACTAAGGACATGGATTACTGGAACCATGTCCTGTGGTCTGATGAGACCAAGATAAACTTATTTGGTTCAGATGGTGTCAAGCGTGTGTGGCGGAAACCAGGTGAGGAGTACAAAGACAATTGTGTCTTACCTACAGTCCAGCATGGTGGTGGGAGTGTCATGGTCTGGGGCTGCATGAGTGCTGCCGAAACTAGGGAGCTACAGTTCATTGAGGGAACCATGAATGCCAACATGACATGTACTGTGACATACTGAAGCAGAGCATGATCCCCCTCCCTTTGGAGTCTGACCCGCAGGGCAGTATTCCAACATAATGACCCCAAACACACCTCCAAGACGACCACTGCCTTGCTGAAGAAGCTGAGGGTAAAGGTGATGGTCTGGAGACATGCTTGGCCAGTCCTAAAAACTATTGAGCATCTGTGGGGCATCCTCAAATGGAAGGTGGAGGAGTGCAAGGTCTCACATCCACCAGCTCTGTCATGTCGTCATGGAGGAGTGGAAGGGGGACTCCAGAGGCAACCTGTGAAGCTCTGGTGAACTCCATGCCCAAGAGGGTTAAGGCAGTGCTGGAAAATAAGGGACACCCCCTTCACACAGGAACAGAGCTGAGGCTTTCAATCTGGAGGTCCCTCCCCTATCAGAACTTGTCAGTGACTCGTGGTGATGGCAGAGGAAGGAGGCAGCAGACAGAGATGACACTTGGTGCTCTGCATTGAGACAAGTACACACTATAGAGGTATATGCTTTGCTCCTATTTCATGTCTGAAATTTACAACCACTTTAAAGGAGAAGTCCAGCCTAAGCTCGTTTGGGCTTTATCTATGGGTCACAGGAGTGTAATTCGCTTTGCACTCCTGTGACCCGTTTTCAGCAGAGAGTGGGCTGAAGTACGTTCTCTGCTGACGTCACCAATGTCAGTCCAAGCACCGCATCATCCTGGCAATAAAGTCTGGACTAATGCCTGTCTCGGCCTCTCAGCGAGCCGCTGAGAACCTGAAACGGCCATTCCCCCTCCTCTCAGCGTTCCAGTGAGCGAGGAGGAGCAGAGCGGAGAGATGCCAATTGACAGTCAGCAGCTCTCTGCTCGAGGTACTGTGAGAACTGAGCCATCGGCAGTACTTGATCGTTCGGTTCTCAGTGCAGAGGCGCCGGGGGACCGATGCTACATCCACTTAGGTGAGTATAAATTGGCAAAAAAAAAAAAACAACCCATACTTCTCTTTTAAGGCTTACAGTGTGGGAGGTGGAGTAGGTCTGGACAGAGGAAAAGACCTCCTCCTGTACATCAGCCAGCAGTGGGAAGCTGCACTAGAGTTTGAGGGGTATTGCTAAGAGGTGGGGACCATAGGGACCCTGTGATGAGTCCTTAACCACTTGACCTCTGGAAGATTTACCCCCTACATGACCAGGCCATTTTTTTTGTGCTACGGAACTGTTACTTTAACTGACAATTGTGCGGTCATGCAATGTTGTATCTAAATAAAACTAGTAATTTTTTCTGACAAATAGTTTTGTTTTGGTGGTATTTGATCACCTACGTTGTTTTTTGAAGCAAAAAAGTTCTGCTATAAAAAAATGCACTGTCACTGTACTAATGACACTGGCTGGGAAGGGGTTAAACATCTAGGACGATCAAAGGGTTAACTGTGTGCCTAGTCAGTGGGGTGTTTTTTGTTTTTGTTTTTTTGTCTTTTTTTTTTTTTTTTTTGTACATAGTGGCGATTTTTACCAGGGGAAGAAATGCATTCTAGTTTAGTCACATGATCTGGCACACAGCTGCAACCCTGTAGCAGTAGAACTGCTATATAGTGCAGTCAGCAAGTAGTTATATGACCAAAAGGGAGCAAATAAGAGGAGTATATTCCTTTTAGGGTTTACATACACTTTAAATTATTCATTTGGGAATATTGTTTAGGCATTCAGCACAGCAGTTGTTTGGGAATTATTATTTATTATTAATATATATATATTTTTTTTTTTTTTTTTTTGTGTTTAAGGTATGTATAAAAACATTTTATATGTTGTCATTTTTACAAGCTTCCTCTGTGATTCCCAGGTGAGCCAGGAGGATGCCACAACGTTCTATGATGAGCTCAATCATTTCATCTTTGAGTTTGTTTCCAGCTCGGACGTGAGTGAGAGAAAAGGAGGAATATTGGCAATAGGTGAGTAATGTAACTTATCCTTAAAATGCAGCCTACTGGTTAATAATCACATTTTTTTATTTTTCATTTTTTTTTTTTTTTTTTTTTTTTTTTTTTTTCTTTCGTTAATGCCCAATTCTCTCCAAATCCCAGTTGTCATGCTAGACCTTTTTGACTTTTATGCTCAGCTAGCTTTTCTATCCCACAGTCAGCCTGATTGGAGTCGAAGGGGGAAATGCCACCCGAATCAGCAGATTTGCCAACTACCTACGGAACCTTCTGCCCTCCAGCGACACCGGTGTCATGGAAATGGCTTCCAAAGCCATGGGGCGCCTTGCTATGGCCGGAGACACATTCACTGCAGAATACGTGGAGTTTGAGGTGAAACGTGCCCTGGAGTGGCTAGGAACTGACCGTAATGAAGGCCGCAGACATGCCGCGGTAAGTTCTCTTCTAGCTGTAGTACCAAATGGCTGCCTATTCTGTGTGAGCGTATAATGTCGCTGCTGCTTGGTTCGGTCCTGTACACAGTGGAAGGCATTTGCTGTTTTTACTCATTTGCTCAAATATGTCAAAGAAATATTATAGATGTGACCAGTTGATAGGGGGTTTCTTGTTTGCTTGTGTTCTACCCAGGCTCTTATAGGTAAAGCTGAATTCCAGACAGATTAAAAAAATGGAGTTAGACGATCTTCACTGAATCTGAGCACCACAAATCAAAAAACACAAATTCATTTTTAATATGCAAAGCGAACGTCCCTCATCCATCCATGTCTCTATGCTTTTATCTTGTAGAAAAATCACTTTGAAAAACGCCCCCCTAGCATTTCTGGCCGTGGCCATCTTGAGTAGGGGCAAATGATTTAGGTAACATTTACTTCCTGAAAGCCATTTTCCCTTAGCTCAGGCATGCATGCAGGAGAGAGTGCTTAGCTGAGAAAGCCACTCCTGAAGACTGCTGGGTTGTATGACATTTGCCTATGCCAGTAAATAAAGTTAAAACAAGTAAATAAGATATACTTTCCTATCTTTTTACTAATGCTAGCAGCGTGAGGATTAAAAATGTTGAATTGGGAGAGTGAAGTTACACTTTAAAGATAGCTGTGCACTGAAATTTCCAGTACCGAAAATTTAGGATGCACTTCAGGTGAAAGGTCTATATATAGATATGTATCCTTATTAAACTATTTATTGTTGGCCACTATCGGCATCTTTTCGGCCAATAGGCTGCTTTTACACTGAGTAGTTTTTGAAGCACTTTTGCTTTAAAATAAAACGCAAGAAAAATGCATCCCTTTAAATTCTATTCGCACTGCTCCCTTGCGGTGTAAAAAAAACCTGCTTACTGCATTTTTTGGTGCATATTTGGTCAGGTGGTAGAAGCCTGAAAAACACACCTCCACATTGCAAATACATTGACAATGCAGCAAGAACGTATCAAAAACGCACTCGTGTTATGTTTTTGATGCGGTTTTTGAGTCACGTGACCTATGAAAAACACATCACAAGCATGGCAAAATATGGCATTTTTTCAGTGGCCATTATCTGCTCCTTCCTTCCTTCCCATCCCTTCTTTCTTCTCACTTTTTCTCCTTTCCTCCTTTTTTCTCCTTTCCTCCTTCCTCCTTTCCTTTTTCCTCCTTCCTCCTTCCTCCTTTCCTTTTTCCTTTTTTTTTTTTCCTCCTTTCCTTTTTCCTTTTTTTTTTTTTCCTCCTTTTTTTCCTTTTTTTTACCTCCTTTCCTTTTTTCCTTTTTTTTTTTTTTTCCTCCTTTCCTCTTTCCTTTTTTTTTTCCTCCTTTCCTCTTTCCTTTTTTTTTTCCTCCTTCCTCCTTTCCTTTTTTTTTCCTCCTTTTTTTTTTTTTTTTTTTTTTTTTTTTTTTTTTCTCAATTTTCGGCAGGTGAAATTTCAGTGCGTCACTAGTTAAAAAATAATCCTGTTCTCCTCTTATTGCCCCTATTCCTCTATCAGAGCAGGAAGTCTAAACCCTGTGCATGCTCTGAGTGGTATTGGCTCTTGCACAGGTTACCAGGTGTGAGCACTTATTAATTGAGGTTGGGGAGTCAGTCTCTCTGACCACTTGTCTACCAAGGTACGGTCATAGACATGGTAAACAAGTGGTTAAATCAAGCTCACGGTTGCTGTTGCAGTTCTGAACTTGGTAGCGGCTTTAACAGCCAGCGAAGGGCTTTCTGACAAAAATGATCCAGGTGGCTCTAGAGCCGTCTGATCACATTTATGGGGCTCTCAAAATGCACCCCTGATGGTTCCTGGGCCTGGGACCACAGGGAGCTGCTTGTATAATGAGCACAGGAGGAACCATGGAACACGGAAATGCGTCCTGTGACTAATGACATAATGCGCATCGTTTCTGGTGTCACAGCTGTCATTCTTTGGCTAGTGTAGCTGAGGATGCAACTATTCAAGATGCGCATCTATGCTTGAATAGCTGCATTGGAGGGCAGGGGAGCCATTGGGGTTCTAATAGACCTCAATGTCTCCATAAAGAGAACCCGTCACCTGCTCATGTTTACATGGGTGGCTTGTAGCCCCCTTGACATAACAGTGTAGTAAAAACAGTGGGGGGAGGGGGCAATTATATAAAATCAATTCTACTTCTTCTCTTTTTTTTTTTTTTTTTTTTTTTTTTTTTTTTTTAGCGCGCCTGTGCACACCTTATCTAAGTGCAGCGTAGGGCAAGTATAAATTTGTAAACCTGAATTGCTCCACACATGTGATCAGTAATTCAAGGGCCATAATTCGCAGTTAACTCTAACTTAATTAAGGCTTTTAAAATATTGTCTATGCAGAAATGTGGGTGCCTTAGCTTTTTTGCAATTTCACAGGCTTGCATAATTCTGTGTCTTGACGTGTTGAGTATCTCTCTTTACTCAGTGCAACCCTATCTTTTATATTTTACCAAAAAAATGGGTATAATGTTTGCACTAAAATGTATTTTGGTGTATTTTTGTTCCTGAAAATGAGTATGAGAAGTAGCTGCTATCACCAGTTTATTCTCCTCCATATTTTCTGCTTTCAGAAAATATGTACTGGGGTGGGGTTACAGTAATTTCTATCAAAAAATGCAGGTTTGAAACTTGTGTACGGGAAAAAAAAATGCATTGCCCAGTAGTCATATGGTTAAACCTGGACTTTTATTTTTATTTTCTCTTGCAGGTGCTTGTTTTAAAGGAATTGGCTGTCAGCGCACCCACATTTTTCTTCCAGCAAGTGCAGCCTTTCTTTGACAACATCTTCAATGCTGTGTGGGATCCAAAACAGGCGATCCGAGAGGGCGCTGTGGCAGCCCTGAGAGCCTGCTTGATTCTAACTACACAGCGTGAACCCAAGGAGCTTCAGAAACCCCAGTGGTACCGGGTGAGAGCCTGCAAACATGATTCGCAAGGACTCTGCCATCGCTCTGTAAATGTACTGGTGCTTTAAGGTCTGTGTCTATGTGTGGAAATGACAATGGCTTTTATGACTTCTTATATACCATATTTTGTTTTCTTGTTTAGCAAACATTCATAGAAGCAGAGCGAGGATTTGACGAGTCCCTGTCTAAGGAAAAGGGGATGAACAAAGATGATCGGCTCCATGGAGCACTGCTAATTATTAATGAGTTGGTGCGGATCAGCAGCATGGAAGGCGAGGTGAGTAAGATAAAGAAATTTGAGGAGAGACAGAGGGGGGCAATGACAGTGTGTGTATTTGGTAGAGAACTTGTATAGAAAGCTGTAATCCTAGCAAAGATTTCTTTAGACTATGGCTAAACTATAAAAGGAAATGTTAGGTCTTTTTTACCATTTGCCACCCGGGCCATAGACCAAAGATGTCCTCAGTTGGCAGTGGAATGCCAGGGTTATGGCTATGCCTTAACCCCAGTATTGTGGTTTTTTTTTTTTTTTTTTTCAGCCAGCAATTCTCTAACTGATGAACGTGGTCCCCCACACACTTTTTTTATGGACTAGGAGGACCGGAGTGAGACACTTCCAGTTCCGGCCTAATGTAAACAATGCTTTTATCTATAGCTTTACATTGTACAGGAGCGTTGTGGGGTCTTATTGACCCCAGATCTCTCCATAAAGAGGACCTGTCACTGCTTATTTCTATCACAAAGGGATGCTTACATTCATTGTGATAGGAATAAAAATGATCAAAGAAAATAATTTTAAAGGAAAGTGTAAAAATGAAGTAATAAAGTTAAAGCCCCCTCGTGCTGACGTACAGCTGTGAACCCATACATAGGTCACGCCCACATATGTAAACGGTGTTCAAACCGCACATGTGAGGTATCACCGCGAATATCAGAGCGAGAGCAATAATTCTCTCTAGACCTCTGTAAATTTTTAAAGCGTCGCCTGTGGAAATTTTTAAGTACAGTAGTTTGCCACCATTCCACGAACGTACCCGGTTTTAAAGCATGACATGTTGGTTATCTATTTACTACTTGTGTAACATTTCTCTTTCACCTTTAACAAAAAAGTTGGGTTACACACTTTTTTTTTTTTTTTTTTTTTTTTTTTTTTTTGTCAAAAACCATTGACTTGCCATGCGTTAGTCTTTGTGTGGAGGTTTTTTTTTTTAGTGGAGGGAGCAGGGCTTTTCTTAATGTCAGAGGTGCCCTTCTGATGATTGCTAGAAGAATTATCAAACCGTAGTAGGAGAGGTGTGTAGGCTATACAGATCCACAGAATGAATGAAACGGAAGCAGGGAGATCTTTGCACTGCAGGCCCTCAACTACAGCTTCCTCTGCAGCAAGAAGAACCATGATCAGCACAGTGGTGGCATTGCCAAATCTGGTGAGAATAGGTAGAGGGTTGAGTGTCTTTAGATGATTTCTGCAGATGTATAACTATAAGGTTACAGAACAGGCAGTATACTAAAGACAAAAGGTAGATTTTTCCACGTACTGCACAGTTAACATTTCTAGAGGTTCCATTTATCTTAGCCAATCTAGATTTTTTGAGTTTAGAATCCACTTTAATGCTCATATCTCCTGCAATATTTCTATCCCTTAGCGTCTGAGAGAGGAGATGGAAGAGATCACTCAGCAGCAGCTGGTCCATGACAAGCATTGTAAAGACCTGATGTCCTATGGCCTCAAACCCCGACACATCACCCCATTTGCCAGCTCACAGTCAGTTCAGCCACAGCCTTCCAACGCATTGTTGGGCCTTTTAGGATACACAGGCCAGCAGGGAATTCTAGGATATGGAACGGCCCCCATGCCTGACAAGTCTATGCTGGTGGAAAGCCGTGCCTGCCGTGAGCTTGTAGAGGAAAAGTATGATCAGGTACGAATTTCATTTTTACTGTGCGTGCTTCAGGCCTTACACAACATGGATGTGTAACTAGGCATATTGATGCTTGTATTTATCTGTTTACCACTGCATGCAGGTACAATGCAAATCTCCCAAATGCAGCATTCCTGCATTCAATAAAATGTATGCAAGTTAAGGTTGATTATAGAAAATATTTATTACAGGTTTTTATGAATTGCAGACAATTTGCTCAGTGTTTTACTTTGCATATTTTCTGTTTCTTTAGATATGTCGATGGGTCTTAAAATGTCGAAGCAGCAAGAACCCTTTAATCCAGTTGACCATTATAAGTGTCCTTCCCCGTCTTGCAGCATTCAAGCCTTGCGCTTTTTCGGGTAGGAATTGTACATCGTGGACTTGGTCATTTTTGGATAATTCGGCTAAGATCTCCCTGTTAAAATTTTAACACAAGAGTGTTGGCAGAAAAAAAGTGGTCCATTGAGTCTGCCCCCCCCCCCCCCCCCTTCCTTCTCCTCTTCTTCCTTTTTTTTTTTTTTTTTTTTTTTTTTTATTTGGTATAAGTTCTTGTAACCATGTCTGTGTTTGTTTTTTTTTTTTTTTATTTTTTACATCATTTGTACAGATCAGTACCTTCAGGACACCATGAACCATTTGTTGAGTTGCGTGCGCAAGGAGAAGGAGCGCACTGTGTGCTTCCAAGCTCTCGGACTTATCTCTGTCGCTGTGAGGTTAGAGATTCGCTGTTACCTGCCCAAAATTCTGGAGAACGTTAAGACTGCCTTACCACCTAAGGACTTCGCTCACAAGTGAGTTTCAGGTTATTGTGATGCAGATGACACTTATTCTCAGGCTGTTGCAGTTGGACAGTCAGTTTTAGAAAATTTAGCCTTTCAGAATTGCTTGCAGCTACTGTTGTCACCATGACAGAAACTGGACTCAAGCAGCTTTAATATCCCTCATTCCTAGTGGATTGATAAACTGCGTAGTCTGCATTTTAAAGCGGGAGCCCGGCGAAAATTTTTTTTTTTTTTTTAGATGTCAGCAGCTGCAAAAATACTGCAGCTGCTGGCTTTTAAAATAAGGACACTCACCTATCCCAGGATCCAGTGATGTCTGCACCCGGGTCCGAACCGTCCCTCGGGTGCTGCCGCCACCATTCTCCCTACTGCGCATGCGCGAGTCGCGCTGCGCGTTCTCAATGGTCCCCGCTATCTCCTGGGACCTGTCTTTCCCAGGAGACAGCGGGGGAGTGAGGGAGGGGGCGTGACTCCCGCGGGAGTCTATTCCCGGAAGTGGGTGCAGATACCTGTATTATACAGGTATCTGCACCCCCCTCCCCCCTGAAAGGTGCCAATTGTGACACCGGGGGGGGGGGGGATCCGATGAGCGTAAGTTCCACTTTTGGGTGGAACCCCGCTTTAATCCTAGCTGCTGCATCTATGTATGCATCACAATGAAAGAAAAGGTTTTGTTGCTTTCAGGATATGGGCCTGTGTCCATCCGATGTTATTTCTTACAAGGGGGTTTTGTATTCCCATACAAGCAGTGGCTGCTCCAGTTTTCATATTTGGGGGGGGGGGGGGGGGGCACATGGGGGGGACAGGGACAAAAGTAGGGGGGCAACTATAAAATGCAAATATATATATCTATATCTCTATCCTGGGGCCCTTTACTACGATACCACAACGGGCCCTTTCACATGTTCTGCAGTGAGCTCCCTTCCTACTGTATTGGGGGCCCCCCCAGGGTGGCAAAAGACAAGACATTCATGTCACCAGCATACCAAGAAAATATAATACATGGTGGGGCACAGCCTTATGACCTTTGCTATGCCTTTGGGCAGTCCTAGGTGATATACAACACCACCTCCCTCCTCCTCCTCTGCTATAGGCCTTCAGTTTTTTTTTTTTTCTGCCTAGTCAGGAGTAAGGACCTAGTTCCCTGCTGGGCTCTCTGGTACTGGCAATTTTTTTTTTTTCCTCTCGGATTTTTTCCTGTGAGATCTACAATCAACTGCCGGACTGGGCGACGGGCTGGACACTAAGATCCATTGGTCTCCCCAGTCTGGCTAGCGAGCGTGTGCAGACCGCAGCTACGTGCTAGGTTGGCCGTGACATAGCCCCACTGGACGGGGGCTGGCCCTGTGAGTTAAACGCCTCGCAAGGTCGCATACGACCGGGTCTCAGCCTGAGTCACTGTGTTCCTCATGGTTGACAGCCCCCCCCTGCGGCAGCCCTCCACTAATTTAGGCTGCAGCTTCTGCGGCCTACCGCTCGGGCAATGTGTGGGGCGGCCCTAGAGCGGGCGGCAGAGGCCGCCACTTTCCGTAGCGGGCATCCGCCCTCCTTCGGCTCTAGCCTGGTCCGGTTCCCCCTGTGGACCTGTGCACTCGCAGCAGGCGGCCTTCTTCCAGAGGGACAGCACTGTGGGGGCTCTGACAGCGACCCCCTATTGGGGGGGGGTTGTTTAAGTGGGCCCTCCCCCGTGAGGGGCCTTAAGTGGATGCCCCCCCGTAAGGGGCCACTGCCGCCTGTGAAGAACCTAGTGGTGCCCCCTGTGTGCGGCATCATACGTGCCCACCTTGAGCAGAACATGGTCTTGAGTACCATCAAGGGCCAGATGTCGGCCTTGGCAGTTTTCTTCGGCGTCCCCTGGTCTCGCACTCCCTGGTGTGTACTCCTGCCTCCACCGGTGCAGTTGCTTTTACAGCTATGGAATCTACTCTTGGTGCGTTCGGTTCTACAGGAGCCTCCCTTTGAAAATATTCGGGAGGTTCCTCTGTCCCAGAAGGTGGCTTTTTTTTGGTTGCTATCACCTCTGCTCGCAAAGTGTAGGTGATACCATGTCCTACTTCTTACCTGGTGATCCACAAAGACAAAGTGGTTCTTCGCCCTTCTCCGTGGTTCCCTCCTGATTCCCTTTGACTAAGGACGTTGTATTTCCTTCCCTGTGTCCCAGGTCAAAATGTCCTAAGTGATTTACCTTGCATGTCCTGGATGTGTTCGGGCGATTTGGGTGCATTTTGGCAGTCGCAGGGCCTTTTCGGAGATCAGAGTCACTGTTTGTGATCAGACGGGCCAAAAAGGGGCTGTCTGCTTCTTCGACCCTTTTTTCTAGATGGATCAGACAGATGACTCTGGTCTATAATGCCAGGGGTTGGGTTCCTCCTTTTGCCTGTTAGGGCGCATTCTACTTGGCTGTTTATTGCTTCTTGGGCCTTCTATCAGGCGTCAGCTGCGCTGGTTTGCAAGGCGGCCACTTGGTCCCCGGTGTACACTTTCACAAAATTCTACAACGTGGATGTGCTGGCATCTGAGAATGCTTCTTTTGGCCGCAAGGTGTTGCAGGCTGCTGTTTAGAGGGTCTATTCCCTCTTGAAGGGGTATTGTTCAGGTTGGGCTCCAGTGTGTTTGTGTTGAGCTCCTGTTACCTGGTTGGCTCTTGTTAGCCTTGGGATTTTCGTTGTCCCACCCCTCATGTTCGGCACTGCTTTGGGATGTCTCTATGGTTCAGAATAATGGAGCGCTGTGTCTGTCAATCAACGAAAGAGAAAATGGGATTTTTGACTTGCCCGTAAAATCTGTTTCTCTGAGTTAATTGACAGACACAGCACCCACCCCTCTAAGGAGTTTTGATGCTTCTGACACTGCTTTTTACTAAACTGAAGGCCTATAGCAGAGAGTGGGAAGTATATCACCTAGGACTGCCCATAGGCGTAGCCAAGTCTTTTTTTCTGCCTAGTGTCCTACTCCTGTAGGGGGTGCTATAACCTTATGGTTCTGAATAATGGAGCGCTATGTCTGTCAATGAACTCGGAGAAGTGGATTTTATGGTAAGTCAAAAACATTTTTTTTTTTAACCTTGCTACGTTAAATTTATTTGCTTCAGCATATGCACCTTCATGTATGAAAGTATATTGATAAGTTGTTCAGTTCTCCTGTTAAAGAATAGGTTCACCTTTTGGAACATGTTACACCCATAACTAGAGTGGAACATGTAACCTATCCTGCAGCCTCCCCAGTGACAGCGAGCAGGCATATGTGAGATATATTATATTATATTATATTATATTATAATCTTTTTTTTTTTTTTTTCTTTATAAATGGAGCTAAGAGTGATCATTCATCCATATAATTGTTGCTTTTTCACATAAGCCAGTTTTGGAAGCTATGACTCAGTGTGAACCATTTCTCCATACAGGAGGCAGAAGACTATGCAGGTGGACGCCACAGTGTTTACCTGCATCAGCATGCTGGCACGAGCCATGGGGCCCACCATTCAACAGGATATTAAGGAACTTCTGGAGCCCATGTTGTCTGTGGGGCTGAGGTATGTTATCTTGAGTGATGTGGGAGAAATGGGTGATAGGTGATGCATTCGTTTAACTATTGCTTCTTTTTCCAGCCCTGCACTAACAGCCGTGCTGTATGACTTAAGTCGTCACATCCCACAGCTGAAGAAGGACATTCAGGACGGCCTGCTGAAAATGCTTTCGCTGGTTCTTATGCACAAACCTCTCCGCCACCCAGGAATGCCCAAAGGCCTGGCACAGCAACTCTCTTCTCCGAGTCTCACCAATATTCCTGAAGTTAGTGATGTGGGCAGCATAACCCTCGCTCTCCGCACCTTGGGAACATTTGAGTTTGAAGGTAATGGCATTTAATTACTTAGTTTAGACACCTAATGTGTTTTAGTTTTTTTAAAACCCATTTAACCTTAATCTAGATCAGGGGTCTCCAAACATTCTGCGCAAAGGGCTAGTTTACTGTCCTTCAGACTTTGGGGAGGCCGGACTGTGGCTAGTGGGAATAGAAAATGCTCTGGCATTAATGGGAGTAAAGCATGTCCCATCATTGATATAAGTGGGAGGAATAGTGCTCCATTGTTGGTATTAGGGGAAGAAATAGTGCTCCATCATTGGGAGGAATCGTGCCCCATTGTTGGTATTAGGGAAGGAATAGTACCCCATCATTGGTGTCGGTGGGAGGAATAGTGCACCGTCATTGGTGTTAGTGGGGAAAAATAGTGCCCCATCGTTGGTGTCAGTGGGAGTAATTATGCTCCATTGTTGGTCCTAGAAGGAATAGTATCCCGAGGGCCTATTAAAGGCAAGCAAAGGGCCACATCCGGCCCCCCGGGCCACAATTTGATGACAACTAATCTAGATCATTCTTAGGATGTTGAAGTGTCTGTATCATACTTTTTCCAGATGTGCCCCTAGTAAGCGATTTTGTTCTTTTTTTTTTTTTTTTCTTTTGTTTTCAGGTCACTCACTGACACAGTTTGTGCGTCACTGTGCTGATCATTTCCTAAACAGCGAACACAAGGAGATCCGAATGGAAGCTGCTCGTACCTGCTCCCGGCTTCTGACCCCCTCTATCCAGCTGCTGAGTGGACACGGACACGTGAGTCAGACCGCAGTGCAAGTTGTGGCTGATGTTCTTAGCAAACTGCTTGTGGTCGGGATAACAGACCCAGGTAACGATAGACGCTATGGTACGCACCTTATCCCTATAAAAAATATAAAATGTATCAAGAAGGGAATTGTTTAACTCTCTTGGGATGCTTCCATCTTTTCATAGACCCCGATATTCGATACTGTGTTCTGGCATCATTAGACGAACGCTTCGATACACATCTAGCTCAGGCAGAGAACCTTCAGGCCCTGTTTGTGGCTCTGAATGATGAGGTATTTGAGATCCGGGAGTTGGCCATCTGTACGATTGGTCGTCTCAGCAGCATGAATCCTGCCTTTGTCATGCCATTTCTGCGCAAGATGCTCATCCAGGTAGGTTACACTTGGCTGTTTTGTATTGCGATCACTACTATCGGGCAAGTCAAGACTAATCGTTCTGAATATCCATAGATCCTGACAGAGCTGGAGCACAGTGGCGTTGGGAGAAACAAAGAACAAAGCGCTCGTATGTTAGGCCACCTTGTGTCTAACGCACCGCGACTGATACGCCCCTACATGGAGCCAATACTGAAGGTATGGTTTCTCCTAGAGCGATTTCAGGGTGGAATTTGATTTAATTGTTTTTTTTTTTTTGGCTTGCCTTTCACTAAATTTTACAGCTCTTCTTCTTTCTCCTTCCCCTTTTTTTTTTCTTTTTTTTTTTTTTTCCCTCTTTCCTCGTCTCTTAATTGCTTACCATATTTATCTTATAAATACCTTCATAGGTGCTGAAATATTACAAGATCTCCCAACACCACTATGGTAATATGAAATACTGTACGTAATGCCAGATCTGTCTGCACATGCATGAGATCTGGCGCCATGTCTACAACATTGCATGTTGCCACTGACCAGTGTCAGACGAGCTCGGTGGAGTTCATCCCCTTCGGCCTGGCAGCCTTCTGGGATGTTCGACGTGCATCCCAGCAGGCTGCAGGACGAGAGCTCCAAACACAATGACAACAGGTAATGTGAAAGACACGGAGAAAAGTTCTCCATCTGCCCATATGAGAAAGGGGTCAAAACTTCCCTTAAAGAGTAAAGTTTTGTAGCCCACAGTTTTAAAACCCAATTGTGTGAAGGTGTTTTTAGTAGTATTATGTAACGAATTCCATAGCTTGTCGACATTTGTTCAGTCAAACACTCTGACTAATGTCTCTCTGTAATCGCCAGGCTCTGATTTCAAAACTCCGTGACCCAGATCCTAACCCTGCCGTGGTGACCAATGTTTTGGCAACAATTGGAGAGCTTGCCCAGGTAAGTCTTTGAATCATATTCATCAGGTAGCAGACCTTCTACCCTTCATTTATGTTTTGTTTCCCATGCCAACATTATTGTATTAATTAAATAACATACTACAGAAACTAATGAGAAATGGCAAGCCATAGCAACAGATTTTTGCTTTCTGTGGGTTACTGCTGACCTGTCATCTGTGCATTGTCAATGTGATTGAAAAAAAAGAAACTCCACACGAGCACATTGTAAACAACCCTTAAGTTCACTTAAATATTCCTTAATTTTTTTTTTTGCGTGAATGTACACAAGCTGAAAGTTTTTAAACCAGGCTTCCAAGCATGCCTGCTTTGTTAGTGGTGGGATAGGGGTGTGCCACAGTGTGTACAGTATGTTCGAAGGAGGGGGTGGATATCACAAGTGTGATAACAATCACGAGGAGTTAAAAAAAAAAGCGGGCAATTTGCAGTGCAAGGGTATTTCTATTTACAGAACTGCGGGCTCAGAGATGTTTGTAATTAGAGGTGCAGCAAATGGCCGAAAACTGAAGACCGTTTTTAAAAAATATATTTTTATATATAATTGTATTCGACTGTTTAATATCATGAATTGAAATGAATATGAATGTATTGTCAGCCATTATTGGCACCTTTTTTTTTTTTTAGCACAAAAAAGCTCAAGAAAAATGCATCCCTCTAAATTCTATGTATGTCTTCACACTGTCCATAGTGCTTCCGTTGTGGTGTTAAAGTGGTTGTTAAGCCAGTTTCACATCTTCATACCATCCCCTCTGTGTTCTAATCCTGTGTGCCTCTGTGTGAGTAATTTTATAAAAAACATCCTGCTATATCTTATTTCACAGCTCTTCTCAGCGATCACATGATCGGCTGGCTTTCTCCTCTCCCCGTCTGACCGATGCAGTGGGCTTGGCCGAGATTCCCTCGCTGACGTCACTCGGGAGAGGAGAGAGCGCTAGCTGATCATGTGATCGCTGAGAAGAGCTGTTAAATAAGGTATAGCAGGCTTTTTTTTTTTTTTATATAAAATCACTCACGCCGAGGCACACAGGATTAGAACACGGGATGGTATGAAGATGTGAAAGTTATTTGAGCGGCAGGATTAATGGGGACGGGCACTGTCACAAGCTAACAGGGAGGGAGGGGGGAGAGAGCACAGAGGAGACAGCAGGGCTGCGCATGATGGAGGCACGTAAACTGACCACGGTGTCAGGGTTCAGCAGCCATGATACACCGTGGTCAGTTTACAAAGGGGAGGGCATAGACGGGCAGGATCAGCTAGGTGATACGGGGGGGGGCAAATGATGCAGCACAAGCACTCTGCTGTATAACCTGCTTTAAAGGAACAGGATCTTTATTTTTTTTTGGGTTAACAAACGCTTTAAAAATCCTGCTTGCTGCATTTTTGGTCGGCTTAAAAAAAAAAAAAAAAAAAAAAAAAAAAGAACCTCCCTGTTGAAAGACATTGAAAACGCACCAAGAACACATCAATAACACACCCCTGTTATGTTTTTGATCTGGTATTTGAGTCACATGACCTATGAAAAACACACCATAAGCCCGGTTAAATCACGTGCATTTTTGGTGCCATTATCAACACCTTTTTCCTTTTAGGCTGCTTTCACACTGGGGCGGTAGGGGGTGTCGGCGGTAAAACAGCGCTATTTTTAGCGCTGTTTTACCGCGGTATTCGGCCGCTAGCGGTGCAGTTTTAACCCCCCGCTGGCGGCTGAAAGGGTTAAAACCACTCGTATAGTGCGGCTATAGCTGCGCTGTCCCATTGATTTCAATGGGCAGGAGCGGTGAATACACCGCTCCTTCCCCGCTCCAAAGATGCTGCTTGCAGGAGATTTTTATTCTTTCCCTGCCAGCGCACCGCTTCAGTGTGAAAGCCCTCGGGCTTTCACACTGAACAAACAGCGGAGGCTGTTTTGGGGCGGTTTGCAGGCGGTATTTTTAGCGCTATAATGCCTGCAAACCGCCCCAGTGTGAAAGGTCTTATTGCAAAAATGCTGATGACTACAAACATTCCAATAGTAATCCAAAACCTGCTAGATACAGGTCAGAAGGAGATCAATCTCATGTCAGAGGCTCCTGTCTGTTAATTCTAAATGATCATTGAAACTTTTCAAACTGATGCCTTTGACACCAGCATAAAGGCTGTGAACCCTTAGTGCAGGGCTGAACAATCCCAGGTTAGCTTGGTGACTGAAGAAAAAAAAAAAACACTGGATGCCAAATCCTTAGTGATACTAAAGTGTGTGGTGTGTGTTTGTGTTTTTTTTTTTTTTTTTTTTTTTTTTTTTAACAAATATGTTATACTTCCCTTCTATGTGCAGTTGGTTTTGCACAGAATAGCCCGGATCCTTGTCTTCTCTGGTTCGTCTTCGGTACTTCTAGCCCCTCCCTCCTGTTAAGTGCCCCCCACAGCAAGCAGCTTGCTATGAGGGCAACCAAGCCGAGCCACAGCTCCGTGTGTCCATTCAGATATGGAGCCGTGGCCCGGGCAGCCGTGACACTTCTGCCACATCGCTGGATCTAGCTGGACCTCAGGTAAGTATTAGGGGGGCTGCTGCACACAGAAGGCATTTTTATCTTAATGCATAGAATGCATTAAGATAAACCTTCTGCCTTTACAAACCCTTTCACATTTTGGAGGCGTTTTTCAGGCGCTTTAGCGCTAAAAATAGCTCCTGAAAGAATGCCTTATGCAATCCCAGTGTGAAAGCCCAAGTGCTGGCTTGGCTGGCGTCAAAGTCCTGCAAGCAGCTTCTTTGAGGGGCTTTAGGAGCGGTGTATACACCACTCCTAAAGTGCCCCTGCCCATTGAAATCAATGGGAATCGGCACTTTGCGGGCACTTTTAACCCTTTTTTTTGCCGCTAGCTGGGGTTAAAAGCGCCCTCCTTGCGGCCGAAAAGCGCTTTTTAAAATTAGCGGTGCTTTACCGCAGACACCCCCGCGCTCTGTGAGAAAGGGCTCTTAAAGTCTGTGTAGATAAGGGGGTGAAATAAGCGGGTCCAAGCCCTCCAACCCCCCCAGAGCATCCATCCAACCTGCCATCACAGCGACGAGACACGAATAATTAGGCTAATAGGCCCCACCTGACAGAACTGCATTTCTCAGGTTATTCACAATTTGAAGTGGTTGTAAACCTCAGGCGCTGAAATGTGAACAAAGCATATTCCTCTATAGTGTCCTTGTCTCAATTAAAAGCACCAAGTGTAATTTTTGTCTCCTGCTTTGTTCTGCCATCAGCATGAATTACTTATGACAGGTTTTCATGACACCAAGAGAAAAATGGTGACGGGGAGGGACCTCCAGCAGATTGACAGCTTCAGCTCTGTTCATTTGTGCTGTATGAAGAGGGGGGCATGTCACTTCCTTCCAATCAGCTCTCAGACCTCTCCTCGATCTCTGCAGAGTGTACATTCAGCTATCTGCCCCCCTTTTTTCTGAACCTTCAGATAAGCTTCTAAATTCAGCACTTTGAACGGATGTTTAAAAGGGAAGACTGCAGATAAACAGGTACAACTTATGCAGGAGGATTTATTTTACCCCTGTGTATCACCTGAGGACAATCCCTTCACTGGGTCTATGGAAGGGTTTACTACCACTTTAACTGAAGTGGGCCACCTTAATGGAGTACTTGCCTAAACCTTAGATAGGAATTTTGATTTGGGTGGCGAGCGCTGTGAATGGCATTTGGTGCTCTGCATTGTCAGTGTAGGGCCAGACCGGGGTACAGAGTGATGTTGCTGGACCTTGTATGTGACAATGACTCCTGGTATAAAGGAGGGACAGCACTGCAGGGTGTGCAGGAGGCAGGCTTTGGTAACCCATTTTCTATCAAAGGCATATCCTGATCATCCCGGCTCTTGCAGCATTTACTTTTTTCTTGCTAGGTATTCTGCTGTGGTTGACATTACAGCTTGTATGAGACAATATATACTATGCGATTCATATATACTTTCACAATTCCCTATACCTAGTGCAATATTAGTCATATAATGCACTAGGTATATCAATATATTCAGATTGCATAGTGCTCCATCCTAGGTTTACACACACCCCGTGTGACAATCTTTCCCTTTTTTTTTTTTTTTTTTTTTTTTTTTTTTTTTTCCCTTACAGGTCAGTGGACTGGAGATGAGAAAGTGGATGGATGAGTTATTCCCAATTATTATGGATATGTTGCAGGATTCATCTCTGCTGGCTAAGAGACAGGTAGGTGTAGTCTAAATGTCAGGACTGGCACTTGGAGACAAGCTGGCTGACTTTGTTGTTGTTCTCCCTAGGTGGCGCTGTGGACTCTAGGCCAGCTAGTAGCCAGCACGGGGTATGTGGTAGAGCCATACCGCAAGTACCCATCTTTGCTGGAGGTTCTGCTAAATTTCCTGAAGACTGAGCAGAACCAGGGTATCCGCCGAGAAGTAAGTTATTCGTTATCAAGCCTCTGGCACACTGCTATTGTGGCTAAAAGAAACCCCCTGTCCCTTGCAGGACTGATTGTACATGTTTTCTTCCAGGCTATCCGGGTGCTGGGCCTATTGGGTGCTCTGGACCCATACAAGCACAAAGTGAACATTGGAATGATTGACCAATCTCGAGATTCTTCAGCCCTCAGTATGTCCGAAACTAAAACCAGCCCGGATTCTGGTGAGGAAATGGCAAAAGGCATAAAGAAAATAAATAACATGGGAGGAAGCCACTGAATGGTTTTTCACCTGTCTAGAATTTTTTTTTTTTTTTTTATTCCGATTTTAATTGGGGGGGAAAAAAAAGTCACACTTACCAGCCCCAATCCTCCTCTTCTCGGGTCCCTTGCTGGCATCCCAGACTCCTCTTTAGCCATTTTCCATGGGGGGAACCCGTGCGGACTCGCTCCTGAGCCACCCTGTCTGTATCTATTGACACAGTGGGCGACTTGACTCTACTTGGCACAGAATTGATTTGACCGCGAGAGCCAACGTCTCCTGCTGATATCAATCTGCCCGGGGAGGAGGTAGACCAGCAGTGAGAGCTAATGCTCTCATGCACATCGCTGGATCGGATTGGGCTCGGGTAAGGATAGGGGGGGGGGGTGGATTCTGCAGCACAGAAGGTTTTTCAACTTAATGCATAGAGAACTCTGCAAAGCGGACAAACAGTAAATCCCTTTTACTGGTGTTTACTGAAGAGAAATTCAATCTTTCTTTTACAGAAAGTTAGGATATAGTGTTCTAATGGGGACACAAACTCAGTATGACACTTGTCTGAGGTTCTTGGCCTCCCCACTCTATCACAAACTAAAAGTTGTAATTAACCTTTTTAGGCTCCTTGTGGGTATGATTAGTGCTTTTTTTTTTTTTTTTTTTTTTCCATCGCATCATTCACACATACCGTGTATTAGGATTTTGGCATAATCTGTCTGAGGGCTGCAGGAGCAAGAACATGTGTAGAAGGTTGTGTTTAGAAAATAAAGCTGAAAGTGCAACTAAAGGCAAAACTTGGAGTGGAGAGGGATTAGAACCCCTGACACCTTTTCTTGCTGTCTGTGCCCCCATTTGGGAGAATTCACCCAATTTTGACCTATTTACCATTTATTAAAAAAAAATCCCACATTTTGGGATTACCCCAGAAAAGTAAAAAGGGGGGATCTTCCAATGGGGAAACTATTTCTGGTGACCTGAGGGATTCCATTAATTTGCAGTGATTTCCCCTCATTTGTTTTGACTATGGGACAGAAAGTGAAGGAGAATCTCCCGAGTCCCCAATGGGACACAGATTGCAAAAAACAAACTGACGTGGGTTATGACCGACCCTTCCTCTATCCAAAATTAAACAGATAGCTCCGTAAGACTATCAGATGTAAATTAGAGACAAGTCCACTAGGTGGCGTGCATCTCATTGGACTTAACCCATAGTACGCCAGCACATTTTACAAAGTGGCTGAATTCCTAGGGGTTCAGATTTTAGTTGTTTTGTAATCGCATTAAAGGCGATAAAATGTGCTCAGATTTTTTTTCTACTTGTGTATCCCCTTTAAAATAACCTGTAACAGATAAACCAACTTGAGTGTTGGGATTTTTCATAGTGTAAAGAGCCCATGTTCATCCATATCTCCTCTCCTCATGTTTCAGCTGATTGCAGTACCAGCGAGATGCTGGTGACTATGAGCAATCTTCCCCTAGATGAGTTCTATCCAGCGGTGTCTGTGGTCACCCTAATGCGGATCCTGAGGGACCAGTCTCTGTCTAACCATCACACCATGGTGGTTCAAGCCATTACCTTCATCTTCAAGTCTCTTGGCCTGAAATGTGTCCAGTTTCTACCTCAAGTGATGCCAACCTTCCTGAGTGTTATTCGCCTGTGTGACAACAACGTGCGGGAGGTGTGTATCCTCACAGTGCTTACTGAGTAACAGTTTCTCTTATCTGGCACGTTACTGACATTTATTTTATATTCTCTCCCTACAGTCTCACCAGCCTTCTCCTCAAGTAAGTTTTGAAGAATTGTCACTTTCTTACGTACTTTACTGCTCCGTGTGAATCAAACAGGCCTATTGTGGTCTGTTTCCCATTGGACTTAAAGAGCAAACCAACACCACGGAGTGTGCGGACAGGGAGGCACCAATATAGGGCCCCAAAGGCACAGCCTGGGTGTCAATGCCGCATGCACCGGTCGCGGTGAGCCTCCTGAACGGTCCGGCTTCTGGGACCTGTGCTGTGTCCTAGAAGACTGGAGGGAGGGTGAGAGGAGACCTTCTGCTCAGATCGTTTAGGCCAGTGGTTCTCAACTCCTCTCCTCAGGACCCACTTACAGTCCACATTTTAGGTATTCCCTTGGGGAGATGCAGAGCAGAATACTGCATTCACTGAGCAGCAAATATCATCACCTTTGATGTATTTCAGTTATCTTGCAAACCTGGCCTGTTAGTGGGTCCTGAGAACAGGAGTTGAGAACCCCTGGTCTAGGTGAAGTGGGATCAGGTAAAACTAGGTACCTGCTCTCTCTCCCCCCAAAAAAAAAAAAAAAATTACATGCTAAATGTGGCAGGGGAGGAGTACTTTTGGATGGAGCTCCACTTTAAGCAGTAAAAACTTGACAAGATGTCTAACCCTCCCACTTTTTTCTCATCTGAGATCAAAATAGCCCAGCAAAATATAAAATGCAGAGAATACTACAAATGTATAAAGAATTTCTGGCCATAGTGGTGACTTGTATTGTTTTTTTTTCTTTCCCTAATGCGATGTCTCGTTCTGCCTTTTTATTTCCTGTTCTGACTTTGGCCATGAAGAGGACGGGATTAATGTCACCACAGGTAAGCTTCATTCATCTCTTGGCCTTTGATGACTGACTGTCCTCTGTAAATGCTGACGGCTGTCCTCTTAGTGTTGAGCAGTAATAATGAGTTACATTCACATTTGTAAGCGGTTGTTTTCTGTTCAGAAATATGAGTGCATTTGTTTAATCTCCTATAGTAGCAATCCATAAAGGCATATAGGGACACCCTTTGAGTTTATTGATATACAATATTAAGACTGTACATACATAGGGAGCACTTACTGATTTTCGTTCTCATAGTGCAGTACATACAGTACATTCGCATAGATATACTATATTCCTTTAAAGTTTTTGCTTTAGTTATAGGATTCCAGCATAAATTCCCCCGCCCTAGTACAAACCCTTTACCCCTCAAATTCCCCCCTCTGATCGCAAATGCTCTCCCAACATAAGTTCTCCCTAATCCCCATCCTAGCACAAATCATCCCCCTCCCAACACAAATCCACCCAAATCACTGTTCCCAGCACACCTGTTCAAAATTTCCCCTTTTTGAACAATTCTTATCCCCTGCTATCCCCAAAATACCCCCCCCCCACCTCACATGACACCACAGTGCCCAGGGCCGCCATCCCTCCTGCCCACCCTTTGTCCCATCCCAGCCTGTCACCTGCCCAGTTCTTTATGCTTATTTTATTTACCAAGATTATCTACAGGGTAGTGGGGGGGGGGGGGGTTTATCACTGGTTGGCCTTTTAGAAACTCCAAAAAAAAAACTACCGTAATTGTACATTTGAAATCCATGCTTGTCTACTGCATTACCTGAAAATAATTTGTAATGCTCTTCTGCCGGTCTCATGATCCTGGCAATCCTGTCATAGTGCATGACCGCCTTACAGACTACATCTCAGCTAAGCAATGCAGCCTGATCTAGATCATGCCACAGCCCGTGACTGGACAATAAAAAAAGCAGCAGCTTACTGATGTGGTCATTGGTTTGTTCCTTTCTCCTGTTTGCAGACTTCCATTATTATATTGTCTGTGCTGACCTCTGTACTAGAACCTGATTGACACAGCATAATAGTCTGACCCACAAGACAAATTCAGTTGGTAATCTTATGTAAAAATACATGTAATATTATTGATTACAGAACAAATTAGTGTTTAGCTTTTAAAAAAGAGTGACCCTTGCAATAAATCTAGAATCAGACGAGGCGGCCAAGGACTTTTTTGTGTGAGAGAGTGGCTGCTGCTTAGTAACCTGCAATGGTGGTCTCACCTGTGTATTATTCAAATATACATGGAAGCATCACTCAGCTGTATTAAAGTAAAACTAAACATAGATTATAATCTTGGGCCCTACTTGAAAAAAATGTTTGTTGCAGTATTTCTCTATACTGTGACCGGCATCTTATGACCCATTATTAAAATGCGGGGCCACTCTGAATTTTTTGGTTGGAGTTGGTCTTCAGATGTAAGGGTTGTGTGTGGGGGGGTTTTTTTTTTTTTTTTTTTTTTTTTTTTTTTTTTTATTGAGGGACTCGTTGGGGTTGGCTTTCCAAAACTGGAGAGTGCAGAATCTGGTGCAGCTGTGCATGGTAGCCAATCGGCTTCTAATTTCAGCTTGTTCCATTTAAAAAAGGTGTGTGTGTGTGTGTGTTGTTTTTTTTGTTTTTTTATTTGCCCATCTTGCTTACCTAGGTGGATGTTGCATCTGTCCCCTGATGCCTCTGCACTGAGAACCGAGCGATTGAACCCTACGATAGCTCAGTTCTCTTAGCTCCCTGCACAGAGAGCTTTTGACTGTCTGAGTCCATCAGCTCCGCTCTAACCCCCGGCCGCCCCCCCACTCCCCAATTGGCTTGCTGAGAGCCTGAGAAGGGCATCTGGCGGATCCAGACTTTACTGACTTGGTGACGCGGTGCCTGGGCTGATTTCAGTGACGTCAGAGAGCGGACTTCAGACCGATGTCTGCTGAAAATGGGTCAAAGGAGTGCAAAATTAATTGCACTCCTGTGATCCTTTATGCCCCATACACACGATCCGATTATCGGACGAATGATCGGCCGTTTTTTTTTTTTTTTTTCATACTGATCTCACATTGAATCTGAGTTTACTAAAGTCACAAATTCCCGTACGACAGCATAAAAATTTGGAAGTGATGTCATGTGTTGTAATGCATTTGTATTGCATTTTCGAATGATAGGTGTACTGATGAAACGAATCGTACGAAAAAAATTTCCGTGCATGTCCGATAGAATAATATCGGGTGAACTGTCCTGATCGGCTCTCGAAAGCTCTGTACTAACAATCCGATTATCGTACGATCGATTAGAATGCGCCATTTTTCGTACGATTTTCGGATCGTGTGTACGGGGCATGAGAGAAGCTCAGCCAAACGAGCTCAGGCTGGACTTCTCCTTTTTTAAGCTTTGATAATAAAACCTGGAAGCAGTTTTAGTAAACCATCCCCATTATTTGCTATGTTACTGTATGCTGGTAAACTTGAGTGTCCAAACTTCTGCTTTTATTTCATCTGTGGCCAGGGACTACCCCACCTCTAGCTAATTGTCTGATTTTATATTTTAAAAAATAAACTATGCTAAAAGCCTCAAATACTTACCTGAATGCATGGTCATGTGACACACTGGTCCCGAATTTCCTGTCTTCCAAACTACAGAGTAAGAGGAACATTCTTTGTGTGCACGTGGCCAGGTCCAGAGACCTGGACACGTTCGTTTAATTTTCGTATAGGGTGTACAAAACATTTGATGTGAACAGAACTAACAATTTTGTTGTACTGTTTTCATACAAGAAAAATAGGATACAAAAGACTTTGCATGATCAGAAACCATAAACAAAAAAAAAAAAAAAAAACTTTGTACCAATTGTATGAAAATTCTTAGAAAAATCTTTGGTTTTGACCTGCTGTGAAACATCAAGAAAAACCAGACGATCGTTCTTCTGATTTTCTTAGTGTATACTGGCTTTATGCGGATATTCAGTATGTTGATTTTGGGGGAGTTTTGCGTGTTAGCCAGGTTTTTATTCTTGGTTCATTTTGGACTACTGCTAACTCCATTGCCCTGGTGAGTTGTATTGAGAAACCTGGAGGAAATTTGTTGAACTTCTTCTGATTGGCTCTCCATTGGCAAGGTCTCAAAGAACACATGCAAGTTACACGTGATGGTGGACTGCTTTTTTTAGATTTTTTTAGATTTTTTTTTTTTTTTTTTTATATATTCCTCTCTAAATGTAAAGGTGGAAGTGACGAGGGATGGGGGGGAGATTAATTTTACAGCACTGAGAAATTGGCTGCTTTGAGTAATCAGAATATTTCTGCCATTAAATATTTGCAGTTATACTTTTTGCAGTTTTACGTTTTGTTTTAGTGATTGTTGGATCTGTGTCCCTTTTTTCTCTCTCCAGTTCATGTTCCAGCAGTTGGGGATGTTGGTCTCCTTTGTCCGGAGCCATATCCGCCCTTACATGGATGAGATCTTCTCCCTGATAAAAGTAAGTATAAATGTATCTGCAGATGGCAGCTTTGTGCTCACAGATTGGAATAATTCTCCCATGATGTATCTATATTGAAAAGTAGTAAGTTCCCAGAAAATCTCACATTCATGTCACAGATGTTGGTTTCATTACATAACATATACAGCAAATCAAAATGAACACTCCTGTTTCCCTGAAAGGTAAGTCTTCAGTGTTTGCTGGGGGGAAAAAAAAAAAAAAAAAAACTTTATTTACTTTTTAAAACGGTGAAAAGTTAGAAAAACACACCCAATCGTGAAGTAAAAACACGTACACATTTTGGTTTTTCATACACTAAAGACATCTGAATTCAGTACACCATTATGTCTTTACAAAATGGCACATGGGTTTAAGTGGAGCTATAGTCTAAAGTTTCATCTCCTTCTCCCTGCGTTTTCCGGTCCACTGCACTCACAATGAACCTGTCACAAACCCAAGCACTCAAAACTGAGCCTACAATGAATACATGAACACGAGGTCATCTTAAAAGTGGAACGTCGGTTTTTATAAGGACAAAAATGAAAGCGGCATCTGCTGCAATACTCATTTAATCCAGAGCTAAAACCCTCTTTTAAGAAGTGATAGAAGTGAAGGGCTGTAAACTGAAGTTGTGTACTTTTACAGTGTTTGGTTACATTTGTATCTTTTAGAAGTTTTTAATGTTGGAGATATGATCTCGTATTCTGTCCCAGAGACATCTGGTCCCAATTCTCCCTGTCCCTTTCCTTCGCTTCAGACTGCAGTGGGGGATGTTTTGTTGTGCTATGAGTGGCATGCCAAGTTTTTGCATACGGATCACCCTAATATTAGTGATCACTGTAGAAGTGTCTGTTATTGGTGGTCAGTGCAGGCAAGAGAAATTATACATTGCATATCAAGAAACCCCTATGAACCTCAGGTGGAACCCTGGTTGAGAAAGCTAGGCCTAGACCTTTTGGTCACATAAATGGCTGCTTAAGGGGAGTGACAAGTATTCTTAACCAGAGAATCTCTAGTTACAGTGCATATCCCCAGCACACTTTGGCCATTTCCACACCACTCTTTACCCCTCATTAGGTCTTGGGCCACACTTATGGTGATCTTGGGGATGTGCTTATTACAAACTACAGAAGTTGTGTGTGGTTTTTTTTTTTTTTTTTTTTTTTTTTTTTTTTTGATTGTCTATTTTATTTTCCATCTTGTTCTCTGCAGGATTACTGGACTATGAACAATCCCATCCAGAGCACCATCATCTTACTCATTGAGCAGATTGTGCTGGCACTGGGAGGAGAGTTTAAGTTGTACCTGCCTCAACTTATTCCACACATTCTTCGAGTATTCATGCATGACAGCAGTCCCGGGCGAGCGGTAGTTGTTAAGGTACTTTTATGGGCAAAAAAGAAACATTTTTTTTGTGTATATGTGTGTATAAATTTCTTTTCTTTCTTTTTTTTTTTTTCCTCCAAAAGGGGGGTTGTATGTTGTACTAGACAATGTGTGTCAGGCAGGCTCCAGTCACCACCTAACAGAAATCTAAATCAAAATGGGGACTGGAAGCGCAATGTAGTAATTTAGAATTTTAATTAACAAAATATAAAATAAACAAAAAGACAGGAACAATAGTTTTGAGTGTCCCTACCCTTAAGTTAAAAAGTGTGAACTTGAGAAAGGACACCGGAAATGTTTTCTATGGTTTTTGTTCATTGTGTTGTATTAGGATATTTATGGCTGAAAGTTTTCTATTACTGCATTGTGCTTCCATTCCTCATTTTTGATTTTGATCTATATGCATGTATAATAGTGCCCAAGAAAATCTCAGTATTGTGTTTTTTATTTTTTTTTTTTCTTCTCTAGCTTCTGAATGCTATCCAGATGTTTGGAGCCAATCTAGATGATTACCTGCATCTCTTGTTACCACCCATCGTAAAGCTCTTTGATGCAACAGACGCACCATTAGCAGCACGAAAGTAAGAAGAAACTACTGGCCAGCTAATGCTCTGTTCTAAGACTTTTGAAGAAAGTTCTTTTGCAATTAGTTTCTTTACTTTTTATGGGCTGAGTTAAATTAAAAGTAAGAATATTGATTTGTTCTAGCCAACAGTTGGGACTCTTGATTCCTTTTTTTTTTTTTTTTTTAGAGAGATTTATCTTAAGCTGCAATTTAAATGTACAAATTAACTGTACAAATTAACTATAGTCCTTTATGATATTCCTTATCAGACTTCTCAGTCTGACATTTCACTTGGACAATGAGTGTATCTTCACCTGGACAATCTGAAAGCTTCATCTGGTGTATATTGGTCACCCCAGAGTGCATTGGGAATCCTTTGTCGAGGATGGAGGGTTTTTTTTTTTTTGTTTGTTTGTTTTTTATCTAATATCTGTATACATATAGTGAAAACAGAACTAAAACCAGCAGTTAAACTATTACAGAATCAGAATCCCAACTGGGACATGTAAAATATGATTCCATTCACTGAAATTTGAACAATTTTTCCTTTAATGTTTTGCCAGGGCGGCCCTGGAGACTGTGGATCGACTGACGGAATCGCTGGATTTCACAGATTATGCCTCCCGAATAATTCATCCCATTGTCCGTACATTGGACAGCAGCCCCGAGTTGAGAACGGCTGCCATGGACATGCTTTCCTCCCTGGTCTTTCAGCTGGGAAAGAAGGTACAGACCTGATCATTTTTAAGGCTTCTCCAGCCTTTCATATTAATGGTTCATTAGAGAGAAATTACAGGCAGCAAGTACATTTAATGTTCAGATGATAATGTAAATCTGCTAAATTTTAAAAAGTGCAGTTTGCCTTTTTTTTTTTTTTTTTTTTTTTTTTAGCAGTGGTCTCCAAACTGCAGCCCTTTGCTGTCCTAATCCCTAGGGCATTATTCCTCACGGTCAGCCACAGTTGTTCCTGCCACTGACGCCAACAGCGGGGCACTATTCCTCCCACTGACACCAACAATGGGGCACAATTAGGGTTGCATCCATACCGAACATTTGCAGGACTCCTGCAAATGGTTCGATGCGTCATCTGATACCTGGGCAGTCAGGGATGATTGGTATGGTGGTGGGGGGAGATATAAGCACCGATCTTCTATAGATTTCAATAAAGCAGCTGACAGTTGCTGCTTCCGCCCAAACCAGTCCCCTGCCATGTTCTACGTGCTCCTCTGGTCCCCCCTGTCCCAGATCTGTCAGGATGGAGCGTGTCTTTTTCCTTTTCTGAATGCAGTCAGTGATCACTGACTCTGTCCATTCACTGAGCATAGTAATCTGTATTTATGATGTCTGTTTATGAATGGAGAGAAGCCTCTGTCTCCTCTCCATTCATTTTCAGTGCAGCTGGGGCTACAGAGAAAGGGACTTGGGAATCATGTCTTAGTCCCATTCTCTGTCTCAGTCCCATTCCCTGCCTCAAATTGGATATCTCACCAAAGGTGCCCCCCCCCCACGAGGGCTGATTAAAAAAAAAAAAAGTTGTAATATATTTGTGACACAGTCCACTGTCACATGACATTACAAAAAAAAAAAGTATTGGTACTTTTACTCGGTCTCCATTTACAGTATGAAGCAGGTGACCGCACATACCTTCTAATGTCTGCTGAGAGCCCAGAGTTCCTGGTGTACTCCAACCTGCACATACTAACCAAAGAAAGATTGGTTTATTGCTTGTTAGCCCTTCTAATGCCCTGGTGCTGTTTAGAGAAGCTGCCAATCATGTATAGAATTGAACTATGGGATAAACAAATATTCAAATACAAGTTGTATGTATTCAATGTTGGTGTGCTTTCTGTATGTTTTCTAGGTCTGTGCAGTAATCCAGTGTAAGATTTCCTCTTGGTAAAGACAGGTCACTGCTGCTCTCTCTCCTTGTGCAGTGTGACTGGTCTAGTCTCCGCCCCCTCCTGTAGTTTTCTGCTGACAGTCTGTATTGGGTGGGGCCTGCTGGATCCCTCCCACAGCGCTGCTCTCTGCACAGGCTATGTGCAGCACAGTGATGTCACTGCTACTTTTACAATGACTTGGAATATTACATTTAATTTTTTTTTTTTTCCCCCACAGTATCAAATATTCATTCCAATGGTGAATAAAGTGCTGGTGAAACACAGAATTTTACACCAACGTTACGAAGTTCTGACATGCAGGATATTAAAGGTCAGTATAGAATCATTCTTTTTTAATTGCCCAGTGGATAGCACCTTTCAAAATATGTTGGCAATGAAGGTATTTGTATGTCAGACAGCTTTTCCTTTTGTTAAAACATACTCTGAGCAGAACACTAACGTTTATTTTTGGCTGTTGAGTTTTAGTCTCATCCAGTCTGTGCTGCGGTGGAGAAGCAACCCCACACCAAAGGCTTTGTTCTGTTCAGGGCTCATTTGGGAGCTGAACTACTGTACTCGTGTCTCTGGCCCCGGTCAGATATCGAGTTGCCTGAACGCGTGTTCCCACTTGTGATTCGGAACATGCGAGTTACATGCATTTCCACGTGTGGCGCATAGGGCAGCCCATTCACTTCAGTGAGCTGCCCTATGGGCGTTTGTTGCCCAAAAAAAGATTCTTCTCCTTTCCAGGTGACCAGCTTGGCACAATTTTTAAAGGCCCAATTCTGTTGTAAGACAATCGCAGCGGATTCACTCTGTGGGTGCTATTCTGAATAATGGCATCCAAACGTGCGATTGGATATGATTCCATAATGCTCGTATGACAACATTCTGATGGATTCTCTATGGGAATGAATAGGGAGTCCATTGCCATGAAGGGAGCCGAGAAGTTCACAGCTAAATCTTGGCGGTCATGGTACGATAGGAAGTGGGGGAAGATCTGACATTGAGGGAATACAGATGGCAGTAAAAAAATAGGGCAGGGGGTCAAAGCCTGTCTCTCTATTCAAAACTTAAACTGAAACCGAATTTCAATCTTTGTGTGTGGCTATTGTTAATTGACTCCTGTCCAAAGGTTATGTTGGAAATGTTTTCTTGATCAGCAGCTGCTAATCTTTGCATTCTGAAAGCAGGACCTGTCACTGTCAGAATACAGTGTCCCAGGGAAGTGGGGGTTGGGATTCGGGGATCTTGCTCCATCCCCCTCATTTGTGTGGATGGAGGACCCTATAACCTTCTTTTTAGTGTGCCAGTGAGTGGGGAAGAAGATCCCCTGCCAAAACAGTAGGGCCAGGCCCAGTGCATTTTGTAACGTGTTAAACGCTGAATATAAAGTAGGCGTAACCTGTTACAGAAGGTGGACTTATCTTTTAAAGCGCTCCCGCAGTTGTGGTCATCAGTTCTTGTTTCCTTCATCAACTGCGAAAGTTTGGGTAGCTTCCATTTCTTTTATTTAGTTTCCCCTGAGATCTGCCGCGACTTGGGATCCGACTTGTGAGACCCCAACTTGCATGACTTGTGAAATCCCATGTTAGTTAATGAGAGCCGTCTTAATTGGCACTACTGACGTCGCTCTGACTTTAGAAAAGATTCCTGTACTACTTCAAGGCGACTTCTATCTGCCCACAGACTTTTTAATAGAAGTCGCCTCCAAGTCGTATCCTCATCTACATTGATGTGATTTGGATCATTACATTACATTACAGGAAGATTACCCAGGCATTCCCTGAAAGTCACTTCAAAGTCGCATCTAGTAGTACTCAAGTTGTCAGCAAATCGCCTGTGAGTCACGTGACTTTCAGGTGTGAACCGAGACTAAATCTTCTGGCTGTGTAACATAAAGCAGAACAATAATACAGTACATTTCATGTTTACCTAATTGAACAAGATGATTGATATTTTTAAAATATGTTTTTATTCCTAACACAAAGCAAATCTGTACAATAGTAACCCAGAGGGGTCCTCACTCATTGCAATCCTGTTGTGAACAGTTGCAGGACTCTTGTCCCGCAGATTTAAAGCGGTAGTACACTGCGCTTTGCAACTTTTTACCTACAGGTCAGCTTATTATAAAGCTTGCTTGTAGATAAAATGAGGATCTCCTAAACGTACACCGTTAAGGATACACTCGCGTTTTGCAGCCGATGAACACCGACACCGTGCGCTCTGAGGGGACAGCATGCTCTGTGCCATGATCATAGCTCCCATTCAAATGGCCAGAGCCCGTGAACCCAGAAGGAAGACTGGGTAAGGATGGAAGCCCTGTCAGTGGTAACCGTGTACCGCTGGAGGGGCTGGCTTTGTTTTGCAAGCAAGTCCTTCATAATGGGCTAGTATGCAATGCATACTAACTAGCCTATTATGCTATTACCTTGCAGGGTGTCTGGAAATTATTTTTTTTAATCTGGATTTACCAGATTAAAAAATTGCCACTTCAGGTATAGACAATTAGTACCAGATTTCTCCATCAGATGGCGCGGCAGAGCGACTTTTGTTTTCAGCTCCCAGTTCTGCTAAATCCTTGGACTTGCAGACGGTGGATAACGCAATGCATCTTAAAGCATTTGTTAACCCAAAAAAAAATATGGATCCTGCTCCTTAAAGCGTTTTATACAGCACAGTGCTTGTGTTTTGTAATTTGGCACCCTGTAATACCTGACTGATCCTGCCTGGCTATCCCCTCCCCTCTGCAAACAGACCATGATAATCATGGCTGCTGAGCCCCTGACATCGTGCTCTGTTTCCGCCTCGCATCCCGCTGATGTCGGTGGGGAAACCTCGGCCCCGCCCGCTGCTTCAGGCAGAGGCGACACAGCCGGTTACATGAGCGCCGGGAGCCGGCGTGAAATACGGTAAAGGAGGATTTATTTTAATAAAACCCAGAGACGGGGGCACTGCATTGAGACAGAACGGATTATGTGAGCAGGAAAGTGGGTTAACAACCACTTTAAGCAAGTGGGGCACATTCTAAGTTAAAAAGTCAAACTGGTAATATATTTTATTATTAAACCTTCTCTGTTGTGGGTTTTTTTTTTTTTTTTTTAAATTGACGGTAGAAAAAACTGGCCTGATCACACTTGCCGTTGACGTTCTCTGTAATGATGCTTGGGATGGAAGGAAGAGAAAAAACAATACTGTTAATATTGTATTTATAACACACAAATACAATTATAAATAAAATCTATATGTAATATATTAAAACAAAAACCTATATATTTTAATTGCGCTAAATCCGTAGTAGTACTGTATAGTTGGCATAGAGCACTGTTCTTTTGTTCCTCTGATGGCTGTGACTGTTCATATTTTTAGGGGTACACTCTGGCTGATGAGGAGGAGGATCCTTTGATTTACCAACATCGGACCTTTAAGGTGAACCAGGGCGAGTTGTTTGTCGGTGGCCCCTTGGATGCTGGACCAATGAAGAAGCTGCATGTTAGCACCACCAACTTGCAGAAGGTATGTGATGGAGTTGCTTTTCTAATACATGGTGTTCCTGTTGGATTTGATGTTAGATTTTTTTGTAGGATAGGTCACTTTCTCAGGGGACTAAGTAGTTGCATACTTCTCACTACAAAAGTTGGGGTTCCCTCTCTCCCTCTCTCCCAATGCTGTTAGTATTAGTAAATGGATCTGAAAATGTATCATTTACTTGTTTTTAAACACACTTTTGCATTTCGGTTACTTCCTGGTTTCCATGCCTAGGCAAATGATGTCATACATCCTAGGAGGTTTCTATAGGTTAAAACTGAGATCCGCTTTAAGCACGTAACATTTTAGGTTTGGCCTTAATCTATTTTGTTGTCTTCATCCCGCAGGCTTGGGGTGCGGCCCGCAGGGTCTCCAAAGATGACTGGTTGGAGTGGTTGAGACGATTGAGCGTGGAGCTGCTTAAGGATTCCTCTTCACCTGCCCTTCGGTCCTGCTGGTCGTTGGCCCAGGCATACAATCCTTTGGCCAGGTAGGGTTCTAGCTTTATGTTGGTTTTTAGCTGGTATCCATGAATATTGGACGTGTGGCTGAATATTTCTTGTACTTTGACACAGAGATCTCTTTAACGCGGCCTTCCTTTCCTGCTGGTCAGAGCTGAATGAGGATCACCAAGATGAGCTCATCCGCAGTATAGAGATGGCCCTGACCTCTCAGGATATCGCTGAAGTCACTCAGACTCTGCTGAATCTGGCTGAGTTTATGGAGCACAGTGACAAGGTAAGTGTTTGCTTTGCTATAAGGAAAGATTGGTCAGTGCGAATATCCAGATCGCAAATTCCCTTAAGACTTCTGGTATCGATTTTCTTTGTCACTGGAAGCATTTCTTCCACTGGTCCTTCTGCTGGCCCAAAGTCAAAGTGACTGGTGCACTGGAAGAATCAGTCTGTGCAATAACATTTACAGTTGAATTTACTCATTTCTGAAGTATTTCAGATATGTTGTACTTACAGGCTCAGTTCATGTTTTGCAAAAAAAAAAAAAAACGTAATGCAGCAACATGATCAGTGTGCATTTACTAAATTTTTGCCACGAAGGCTGCAGAGCATTCCTCCCATGTATTCCCTCCAACCTCGGGGCCATACGGAGGTGGTGGTGGGGGTGATGGTTTGGCTTTTGGGCATGGTGTATGTGACCATGTTTCACTTTAAATGTGGGTGTAACAAAAAGCATCAAAATCTCATTAAGTGCCTGTGTTGATGGGCGTTCTTCACTGAGGGGCACATTAATTCTTGGACAGTCGAGTTTTTTATACTGCCTCCTACAGAAGAAACACAATGACCAAGAAATAAAAAAAAAAAATAAAGTTGTCATTGGATGCGTTATATCTGCTTTGAAAATGTTTTTTTCTGGAAGATTTTCCACTATCAACAGCATGCCGGATATATTGAAATCCTGGATCATTTCTCCTGTTGGCTAAGGAGATATCTAAGATTCTTGCCATCTATATGAAGTTCTGGAAGTCCCGCTAGTCCTCTGAATGCAGGTTTTCCATTCTGGCATGCTCTCTGCTTTGGCCCTGCAGTGACAACTGTCTGTCTTCCAGCTATCACATGATTTCACATCTAAGGTCAGGACAGTATTGTGTGGGGATTTTTTGTCCAGACTAGAGACATGTCTTGATGTGAGTCTGTTTAACCTGATCTGTCTTCCAGCTATTTCAGCATTTTGTTACATGTCAGGCTGGTATTTTCTGGGGATTCTGCAGAGTCAGTTTGGGGCTGTTGCAGTGCTACTCCTGTACTTGTCTCTGTTCACTCCCTGTTGTCAGTACCTAGCAGGTCCTAATGGGTTTAGATTTCCTCAGTTTAGTGGTAAGGTTTTGTATAGGGTGTCTGCTACAAAAGCCATTGCAGCTGATGGGTCATTTTTGTATAGGGAGTTAAACCTCTTTTGCAGACTTGCCATCTTCTTTTTGGCCACATGGGGGAGCCCTCCCACTATCTGCTTTATTGTCAGCGCATGGAATGGAACATTGCCGCTTTACTGAATGATCAGAGTGGGGGATGTAGCTGTGAGCTGCTAGGTGATGGATTCTTCTGAGTCCTTCTAAAGATCTCTTCTTTTTGGGGACTTCTTTGCTATTTGTCCGATCCTGTTGCTTACACCTCTTTCAGGGCATAGTTGGACTGTATCCAGATTGGTCACTATGGCCAGAAAGCCAAGGGGGGACTGTACACAGACCTCACACGTAAGAGCGGGAAGGCCTGTAATGTCTGCCATTGGTGCGGCATCCTTTATGCAGTGATCTCTGGCATACTGCATGCACAGTGATCTTGCTGACAGGTCCAGGGCAGAGGAAAGGCGAGTCCCTGAAGGCACTGCAGGCTGCACCTGTCATGATGGTTGAAGTATGGGCCTAAATTGGCCCCTGCAGTTGTTTAACTGGTGAGTGCTTTTGTGTTATGTAGAGCTGTTGCAGTCCCCCCTTGCAGTGTCCCCTAGGTTGAAGAGCAGGGGTCTCAAACTGGCGGCCCTCCAGCTGTTGCGAAACTACAAGTCCCATGAGGCATTGCAAGGCTGACAGTTACAAGTATGACTCCCACAGGCAGAGGCATGATGGGAATTGTAGTTTCGCAACAGCTGGAGGGCTGCCAGTTTGAGACCCCTGTTGTAGAGGCTTTGGGTGGTAAAGACAGTAACCGAATGCTTTTTTTTTTTTTTTTTTTTTTTCTTTCTTTCTTTCCCCTTAAGGATGGCTATACAGGCTGTGGCAGTGTTTACAAGGGGCAGTCTGATATGGCGTACGCAATTTTTTTTCATTGCGCTCTTCTATGCATTCATGAGTTCCCCATACATGTGGTTTCTATGTCCAACCCTGACTCCACTGATTCCATCCTACATCAGCATCCTGCCTTTTACCAACACTGTCTGCATTGTTATCTTCTTGTTTGGGCACATTTTTTTGGGGGGTTGCTGCCACACAAGTGTTCCAGCCTAGGCCAACACTCCTGAGTGGTCACTTCCCTGTGAGTTATACTGGCCTGAATACCCCACCCCTAGCAAGCTATGGCTTTGCGCAGGAAGAGAGGTAGGGAGGTGGACAAAGGATGGGCATCCACATTTCTTTATCGGGTAAGGAAGTCCCCCCTGCAATGGCTTCCTTAGGAGTAGCTTGGAATCCTCTTCCCTTATCTGGTATCTTCAGTGTTTCAAGGACACCATCCCCCTTTTTTTTTTTTTTTTTTTTTTTATCCTTTGTGTCAGGGGAGGCATTTATTGCAGCTTTATCTAGACTGCGAGATCGACTCAGCACCTAGACGACTTGCTAACTGGAGAAGTTCAGTTGAGTAGTGAATCTTCAGAAGTCAGCCTTTTACCGCCTTGAGTATTTCGGTTTAGTTCTATATACGGCTCAGGTGCAGGTACTGCTTCCACAGGCAAAATCCTTGTCTCTTCAGGTCCAGGTGGCATCCCTGAGGTCATTGGAGGTCCCTCATTCTGGGAATGCATGAGAGTGCTGGGGAAGATGGTAACCAACAGCCTTCGATGCAGTCCCCTATTCATACTTTCACTCCAGAGCTCTGTATTTCAATATCCTGTTTGTATGGAACAAACATCTGGATTTTCTGATGCGTCTCACTCCCAAGTCCAGGTCGCCTCAAGATTAGTGGAGATCAATGCTGGATGCCAGGAAATCAGTCCTCCTGACTAATTGGAAGATTCTTAAATCTCTTGGTGCACGGGACACGGATGTCAAGAGGAGCAGACGTTGCCAATCACCATCCTGAAACACGAGTCTAGCTCCCTTATACTGATCTGTCTGCCTTCAGTGTCTCTCCCCATCAGGACAATGTCACTGCTGTGGCATATCTCGGTCATCAATAGGGGCAAGAAGTGGTCCTGATCTTGTCCTGGGCAGAACCGCATGTTGCACACCTTTTTGGCATGCACTTACTGAGCGTGGGAATTGGTGGGTGGGTTTTCTAAATGCCCGAGTTTGGGATAATGGGCCCTTCACCTGGATTTGTTCGCAGAGATTTGTCTGCTGAACGCCAGATTTGGACCTCTTGGCGTTTTTAGATTTAACAATCATGAAGAAAGTCTGTGTCCTAGAGCATCCTTTGTTGCCCACCCCTCTGTTGGACTGCCTTTTCGATGTCCCAGCTATCTTAAGAATTCCTGCGTCCCCCTAATGGACGATGAGGAAAAGGGATATTTTTGTACTTCAAAATTATTTTTGTAACCCATTGATGGACACAGGTTCCACCCCTCTGTGTTTCATGCTTTTGATACTATTTTTGTACAAAACGAATGTGTGATTGTTGTGGGTGGGGTTTTCCAGCTAACAAGCTGAGCAGGCGAGTGACAGGTCTGGGTCTGCTCCGTTAATGCAGAGCGGACATGGACACGGCCCGCTGTTTTCTATGGGGCGATCAGATGGAAACGGACCGCCTGTCAATTTCCATCCGACTGTCATCCGATCCAGCAATGTATATAGTCTGATCGGGTCTGCCTGAAAAACTGACAGGCAAACCCGATCTGCCCATCGGTGTGAAAGGGGCCTAATATTAAAAAAAAAAAAAAAAAAAAAAAAAAAAAACATTCAAAAGGTAAACACCTCTGCATTTCCAGGGTTGGTTCTTCAGGTGGTTAAAGTTTTTTGCCATTTCTTATTTTTGCTGAGAATATAATACTGATGCATTACTTTTACCTACTTGCACCTTGCACTGTGGTTGCTAATACTTTGCTTTTGACTGTTCCTTAGGGTCCCTTGCCACTGCGAGATGACAATGGTGTGGTCCTGTTAGGAGAGCGAGCTTCTAAATGTCGAGCTTACGCCAAGGCTCTCCATTACAAGGAACTGGAATTTCAGAAGGGACCCACACCAGCCATATTGGAGTCTCTGATCAGGTAGGACTTGTCAATGTGTGTGAATGCCTTGGAGTATGTGTGGTCTGTACGGGGTGACCTTTGACACTTGTCACATTCACATGGTGCCTGTTAACAGGGTCTTCACACATTCCACGCCTCCTATTTCTGGTCTTGTAACGTCAGCTGACAGCTGTCGCCCCCTAACACTCCGTCCTGGTGTGTGTGTGTGTGTGTGTGGGACTTCTGGTGGCACTTCACTTGTGGGCATAGTTCACTGTCATATATATTTTACCCACAAACAGAATAGGAATTTGCATTTGTGTGGTGGATTCATATTCTTATTCAGAAACGGAAGTCTTCAACACAGCAACCTAAAGTATGCTTCAGGTCATTTAAAAACTTTTATTTTTTTTTTATTTTTTTTTCCCCTTGTTTTGGATAGAATGGCAAAAGATTAGAACTCCTGTCTGGTTTTAACTGCTATCCAGAGTTCTTCTAAAACAACTCCCCCCCTCACCTACTGTCCTTTCTATGATTTCACCAGTGTCAGAATTTAAAGCAATGTCTGGATTTAAAGTTGTTTAGGAAATATTTTTGAAGATCTCACATAAGGGAAGAGTAAAGTGTAGGTAAAAAACCCATTCAGTTAATTTAAAATAAATTTAAATATAAAAAAGGGTGTTTTATAATGTGATAAATTAAAAAAAGTATACACAAATGTTTTGCCTTTCATTTCTAAGTGATCACATTCCCTCTGTTCTCAGTTGCTCCCTCTGAGGGAGGAGAAAGGGCAGTACACTGATCTTCCCAGTGACTGTCCGATGAGAGCATAGCTAGTGAACTAACCACCCTGTGCTCTCCTGCTTAGTGTTGTCGGCTTTTAATAAGAAAGCGGAGGGACTGGCAGGAACATCAGGGATTTCACACAAAGGAATCAATACAAAGAGAACAGGATACTACTTTCTCATACAAGTGCATGGTACAGCCGGCCGATGTCAGGAATATGAAATGTTGGGTTTACATATTCATTAACAGCAGGTAATACAGCGTGAAGCATTGTCACAAGGGGAGTCCATGTTGTGTAAAGATGACTCCCAGATACTTGCCTTTCCTGAGATTCCCACCACTTCACCTTCCTCTATTGAAGCCGTCACAAAATACCCCATTCCAGGTATTCGGGAGCATGTCGCCTCTTCCCATAATGCTGTCCTCAGACCTAGTGGCCAATCACTGAGCCCAAGTACTGTCACATGACAGGGTGTGATGTCAGCGCTTCCTCTAGGCTCCAACACCAGGTATATTGTGATGGAAGAAGGGGAGCGCTAGAGTGGCAAGTATCAAGTGGGTCTTTTTACCCTGAATAGGCAAGGTGGAACTGTCTCTTTTGATACTCGGTAGCATTTGAACTAAACACAAGGCTTTGTTTTTACTCCCAGTGGCTAAATAGAGCGGCGAGGAAACCTGAGATAAATGATTTGCATTGGAAAATCATAGATTCACTTTTTAGGGGCTTGTGCTTCTAATGTAAAGCATATTAAAGCGGTAGTAAACCAGTTAAAAATAAAACAAAACAAATTGGTCCCCATGCAGGCTCATGTCGGCATGTGCTAGTATGCACCACATACTTGCCTAAAAAAAAACAGATCAATCCACCGTCTCACTTTCACTGCTGACAGATTCCATTTTCACCCAATCTTCCTTCCGGGATTTGCGGCCCTGTTTGAATGGCCGAGCTGTCACTTCCACTGCACAGCTCTCTCAATGGACAGCATGAAGTCACCGGCTGCTAAAAATGTATTTTTTTTTATTTTTTTTAAATTGGGGCTATTTATTACAGCAAAAAGTACATAATAGTGTGGGGGTTTTTTTTTTTTTTTTAAATGACGCTTTTTTTTTTTTTTTGCGCAATAATTAAAAACCGGAGAGATGATCAAATACCACCAAAAGAAAACTCTTTGTGGGGGAAAAAAAAGTCAATTTTGTTTGGGTGCAGCGCTGCACGACCGTGCAACTGTCAGTTAAAGCGACACAGTGCTGCATCGCAAAAAAATGGCCTGGTCATTGAGTAGCCAATTCTTCCAAGGCTGAACTTGTTAAGTTAGCTCTGGCTCCCACTAAGCACCAGAACTAGAGTGGTTTCCAATCATGTAATCACTATTACAAGGTATGACACAGTGATTAGGTGCAGGTTGGAGCCTTCATTCACAAAATAAGCAATCGGTCTGCAGATGGCACTGCTTATCTGCTTAATACGGCAATTGTCAAACACAATTACAGGAAAAAAAGTGTGTGTGTATATATATATATATATATATATATATATATATATATATATATATATATATATATATATATGGAAAAGGATGGATCCCAGAAATGATGATTGACAGGAGTCTGTTCATTGCTTTACAGTTTTTTTTTTGTATGTGTTTTTTTTTGTTTTTTCTACTATGTAAGGTTTTAATATGCAGAAAAAGGACTGGAATGTTGTAACCAGCTATTGACTTTTCTCAGGTTTGTGTTCCTCCTTTTGAGGAAGTTTTGGTTTCTGTGGCCTGCGCCATACAGTACTGCTCTTGGTCATTATTGTGTTTGTGCATTTTAAAGTGGAACTATGATGTGTCTAAGCAACACAAATTAACGCTTTTTAATAGTCAAAACTCCTCTATTCATGTCTCCATGCTTAATTTTGTTGAGAAATCACTTTGAAAAAACACCCCCTTAGCATTTCTGGCCGTGGCCATAATAAGTAAGGGCAGATGATTCATGTAGCATTTACTAATGAAATCCATCTGCCCTTAGCTCAGGCATGCAGGCAGGAGGGTGTACTTAAGTGAGATAACCCCGCCTTCTCTCCTCCTGAAGACTCCTGGAATGTGATGTTTGCCTAGGAATGGAAACCAGGAAGTAACTGAAGAAATGTGAAAAAAAGTTTAAAACCAGTAAATGATATACTTTCCTATCTATTTACCAATGCTAACCACATAAGGATTCAAAATGGTCAGTGTTGATTTGAGAGAGTGAAGTTACAACTCCTGAAAGTATGCACACCCCAGTTAGAACAAACAAAAAAAACAAACATGAAAGTATTTTACATAAAAAAAAAATCTTTTATTTTTTGGCCTCTTGGCCAACAGTATAACTTTCTTTCCAGTTTCATAAAGCAAATAAAAATAGACTTTACGGTATCTAAAGCAGTCACATCCCGGGGAATAATCACCTATGTACAATCTTTCTGTGGTCGGCAATACAACTAAGACTGGATTTATTGAAGCCTGGACCGAGGAAGCCAGGAGCAAAAGTGGAAATGTAAAGCTGGAAAATTGGGCAATCTGATTAGGGCTCCTCTCTGGCTAGTGTTTTCTCTGGCCCAGGTTTGATAAACCCTTCCCTTTTAGCATCTCTCTGGTCAGGGCAGTTAGGGCTGCCATCGCCTCTAGTGGTTGTCCTGGGAATTGCATTTTTTTTTTTTTTTTAATGCGTATATACATCTGTGGTCCCTCTTAGCTGTGTTAGTTCAGTGTGTAGTTCATGTCTCTGTTTCCTGTATAAAGAGATGGGATGTTATTTGTCTGTTTAGAGATCTCAGATTATCCTGCATCTCCAAGCATGGTGGTCATTTGTTAGTATTATGTGACGCGCTCACTGAGCCGCCCAACAGTTTTCCTAACTGGTGTCCCCATTGTCCACAGCATCACGTCAGTGACTCCCCTTATGGGGTTAGCTCTCTGTATATACAGTGCAGGTGGAGATTCTACAGGGGGGGAGGGGAGGGGGGGGGGGGAGTAATGGTGCTTGGAGGGGGCACTGTTGGTGTTGAGGTCATTGGATGCTGAGCAGGGTTTTCTTTCCCTCTTCATTGCTGGAAGTCTTGAGGTCTTATCTTCATCTCCACTCTCCTTAGAGAATAGGAAGACCCATGCCAGCCGTACCAGCTGATACCATCTGAGTGCTTGCTGTGGTCTCCATTGCGATAGAAAATACCATTCAGGTTGGAGTCTGTGCAGCAGTTGTACCAATACCCTCCTGGAGAGGAAAAGTAGACAATATTGTGTTATGTCACCTTGAAGGGAGGTTGAAGTGTATGGTCAGTGAATAAACTACATTTACTTCAATATTTTGCATATTGTATATCACATACAAATTAGTAAAGACTTCACTAATGGCTTTCTGGTCAGGGAAGTAATTGGCATCCTTGCTTAATGACTGCTGTGATGAAGTGTGTTACCTCCTACAGAGTCTGTATGTGTCTTTGTGTAGTATCGGTGCTGATACCGAGTATTTGCACAAGTGTCGGTACTCGTGCAAATGCACCGATACCTGAAACCGATACTTTCAGGCTCGGTTCTTTGAGCTGTCAGTCGGGTCTCCCCTGTTGACAGCTGAAGTGTTAAAGAAGTCCGGTAATTGGAGCTGTCAATAAAAAAAAAAAAAAAAAAGCCGCCGGCAATGTTTTTATTAACAACATTGCTCAACCGCTGAAATACTAAAATTAAAAGAAGCATTGTTTCTTTTTGTATCTTTCTTCATCTGCAGATCAAAGGGATGAACAAATGTTCCTGTTTAACCCCTTATTAACCCCAAATTTACTTTAATCAGCCTTAATTAACTCCCTATGTACTTATTTTCCTGCCCCTCTTTTTTTTTTTTTTTTTTTTTTTTCACGTCTATTTTATAAATGAAACCTTTTTTTTTGTTTGCTTTGTTAGTGAATATATTTACACATTTCACATTAAAAAGCGCAAAATTAAAAAAAATCGATTTTCATTTGTAAATAACTTTTCAATGCTTTGTACCATTGCTGACAGCTGAAGTGAAAACAAAACAGTTGCGGTAGGAATTGGTATCGGTGAGTACTAAAAAAAATATGGTATTGGTGCATCCCCTAGCTGTGTCCATTCCCTGCACTCAGGTTTTAGATCACACATGGCTCCCTGCTGTATGCTGTGCAATGTGTGACATCAAAACCCACCCCCTGCCTTCTGGAGCTCTGAAATGCTCTGTAAAATGTGTGCTTTAGGAGTCTGTAAAGAAGGGCTGCAGATAATCGGGTACAACTTGTATAGGAGGATGTTTCATCCTCAGTCACTTCACTGAGTATATGAATGGTTTACAAGCACTTTAAGCTCTATTCAGCAGGGAGCATTGCCTGCATACAACACAGATCTGTTCTTGCAATTCACTGTTCTGTATTGCACATGTTTGTCTGGTCTATACATGTACAAGGACTGAATGTATATGACCTTCCATGTAAAATTATAAATTGTCCGGTGATGATTACTGTCTTTCTATAGTAAATCGGTGGGGCCTAAATCCATGGCCATGGGGCAGAGCAATGGAGCTGCTACACTGTGCTGAGCACTATGTAGCCTCCAGTAGTTGAAAATGGAACGATCGCATTGGACACAAATATACATAAAAACCTCTGTTGATGATGCAATTTAAAGGAGTACAAACTGACTTTTACAACAAGTAGTTTTCTTGTGAATAGTATTCGTACAGTGCGCCTCCATAGTGGATGGCCTTCTGCATGCTTTGCTCACCTTTGCGCAGTCCGGCGCAGTCATCCAGGCACTTGTCGTTGTCCTTGTCCTTGGTACTGAAGGCCGTGTTGTTGTGATAGCGAAGGGAGTCCCTGCCGGCGTTCCCGCTGTAGTTGCCAAGGAAAAGTCGGTAGCTGTTTTGTTCGTCGCTGAGATAGAACTGGGCGTATTCTGCATATCTAACACGCCCCTCCCAGTCCTGAAATTACAGAAAGCAAAAGGGAAATGCAGATTAAGACATGGTTTGTTTAGAGTTTGATAAACCAGCAGATGTAGTCCCCAGGTTCAGCTTTTTTGTTAGCATATCTCCTTGGCAGCACTAACAGAGTTTGATAGTGATCAGTCTGATTTAGACTGAAATCTATTGAATTACAATGACTTCTTCATTTATCTGTAAAGGGTCTCGCTTATCAAGGTCATGGTATAAGCTGGTAGTAGTTATTCACATTCAGCTGGTCATGTTCTAGTAGCCTGATCCTTTTTGTGACAATGTAATGCTACATTTCACCACTGGATGGAGCTGTAGGAAAGATCAGTAAGTGCAGCTCCCAAATTTAGTTAAGTCACGTGAATGGAAATTTTCTGTACTATTCATGTATAAATAAGGGTATGGCTAGATAGGTTAAATTGGATACAGCACCTCATCCCAAATAGTATATTTGGTCAAAAAGGGGGAAATGAGGGATTATCACGGTGCCAAAGAAAGCCAAGGTATGAAAGAAATGTAACAGGTGTAAAAATACAAAAATACTTTATTTCAAAATTTGGGAGTTCAATACATACAGGAAACAGTAAAATCATTGGCTGAGATTAACATATATAAAATACATGACCAAAATGCAGTAAGGTGGGCCATATCCTTTTTAAGTTTGATCTCCTATTATAGGGTTTTGGTAAATCTAAAGGGAAACTGTACAATGTATGGCCAGCCTTAGTAAATTCCCTTTTTTTTTTTTTTTATTTTTTTTTTTTATTGTCCTATCAGCTTAGATGGACTCTTTATAGGAGATTGCTGTTGGTGTAACCTATAAGTGAAATAACCCAACTAGCAGTAATGGATTTTGTGCTCGCCTTTTTCATAAGTATAGATCTCCTTTAAAGCAGAACTAAAGTCTGCAATAATTTCCAATCCCTTCCAACAGTCCAGTGTCCTGCACCCCAGCATCTTCTACCCAGGTGCAGCCACCTTCATTGGCCAGTGAGGGGTGACGTTGCCCCCCTGTGCATGCGCAGTACAGTCATCCCAGCACACAGGACCTGTGCTGGAATGTACATTCTAAAGGAGACGGTAGTTTTATTATTGCAGAAGAGTCTCTTCCGCAATAAAGAGACACCTACTTGCAGTTTTTGAAATGGAGACTTTAGTTCCACTTTAAGATGTGTTGCAGTGATTGATTGAGGTGTGGACAATAATTACCTCTAACTCTACTCTCAGGACCGTTGGCCTTCTGGTCAGGCGATAGATGTTCTCATTGCCCAACCAAAAATCTCCCCGAATGTTGCCAAAGCCGTCCCGGTACTGCTTCCAGTCTCTGTTGAATGAGGTCAGGCCAATTTTCCTCCTCTGTATGAGGGTCCATCCGCCTCCTTGAGTCTCCATATCACAGTAGACCTAATGACGACAAAATAGAATCAAATCGATTGGGTTTCCCCACACAATGAGCAGGCAGTATGTAGGATCGTGTAGCAACCATCATATATGAATAAAAGTGGATTTCTGATTGCTGCGGGTTCTTGCAGGCTTCAGCTTTCCGAACTCTGATATTAAACAAGCTTGTATATGTTACAGGCAATAAAAGCTATGTGTGATATTTCTTACCTCCAGCTCCGGACTCCCCAAAAACTCATCCGCAGGCATTTTGTAGACACCTGAGATCCTATAATTCTTCTGGTAGAGGGACGAGCAATCGTAAAGGGCGTCTGTAAAATAATAGAAAAAAACAAAATATTCACTTGGGGGTGAAAAAAAAAGTGTGAAATGCTATGATGGCATGGAGCACATCATCTTCTCAGATTCCTCCCCACCTGCAGTAAATCATCCTCACATTTCAGACATTTTCTTAGAAACCGCAATAAAAAAGAGGCACGTGTGAGGACCACCTGAAGCCTGCCCCGAGCAATCCATTCCTTGGATGTTGATTTACACCCTGTCACACGCATCTCCACCCTTGGACACCTGTGAAATTTCTCATCACGTTGCTGCCACATCCCTTGTCTGTGCATGAGATAGAAAGCATCAAATTGGCCTCCCTTCCCTAAGAAAAATGTTTCCGTTCCACCCACACTGCTACGAAAAAAAACCCCAGCTGGTGAATGTCATTCGCTCTGCTGTTGCTGAATTAGTTTTTCGTACCCCCGGGGGGTGCCTGCTATTTTAGTTTTTTTGACACTAATCTCAAATAACGACAGGAGGAGAGGGGGCTGCCTATGCATTTGGTGTAACTGGAAAGTCCTGAAAGGATTATTAGCAAGTTTCTGCTAGAAGATAATTTCGGGGGATTTAAGCTGCTGGGTTGTGTTTGTGCATCTGTGTGCTAAGCAACTGTCATTCCACATTCAGCTGCTGACTTCTAGATCACTTTAATGAGTTAGAAGTGAAGGTATCTGGTGATCTTCATCCACTCCCTTCAAAACTGGAGAATCTGGATGTTTTTTGGCAGACCTCAAATCTCAAGACACCCTTGAAAGCACTCATGTGCAGAAGTTGATTTTTGGATTGATGGCATCCCTTTACATCAAGATTAAAGGCAGCACTCAAGAGGGATGCTATGTACATAGATGCCAGTTTGATAGGGCACCAGCTTATATGTACACAATTTGGTGTCTGACTGCCATCTGCTGACTATAGCCAACCTGCTGATACCCCATCCCTCTTACCTGCTGTAGTCTGAGTTTGCGTCTGGGCGGCTGCCTGGAGCTGCATGATTCCTATCTGGTTGTTCATCTCGGAGTACTTTCCCTCCGCGTCCATCACCCGTGTCTCCATCTGTTTGTAGCTGCCCTCCAGCTTCATCACCTGCATGACCACGTTCACCCAGTCAGTCTCCTGCTTCTTGGTCAGCTCCTCCAGCATGCTGCTCAGGTTGGCGATCTGGACTTTGAGGTCTCGAACCTCCTCACAGCAGGGAGGCAACTTCGTCAAGCCATTGGCGTTGAGGGGCTTTTTCTTGGGAGCTTTCTGCAGAAGGACTGGGGAGGCTCCTAGAGAGAGCAGGAAGATGCTGATACAGGCAAAGGCGTGAAGCTTCATTGTGAGAAGTACCAGCTTGTCTTTTTTTATCTTTGATGTAGAGTCTTGAAGTGGAGAAAAGGTCCTCTTTGCTGTCTGTGTGTCTGCTTTTCTGAATGCAAGTCCTGCAGCATCTTAAATATCCCATGTCTTGGAGCCTTCCTTGCTCACCCTCCCACCCAACTCCTCTCCTCCTCCAAGCCAGGTGCCAGCTTGCTAATTCTATTGCTCGACTCATACCAAAACTAAGGGAGGGGTTTGGCCAGACCATGCTTCTTTACTCCCAATAGTGTAATATTTCCACAGCAATACAGTCCATGTTAACCCTTCCTGGATGGTCATGGGCACACAGGAATGCTCACCAGCTAGGGTCGAGGAACGTTCAGGGTACTTAATGGAAACAATCAGTCAAGGTGACCTCATCTTGCAGCATCTACCATGAATTTCTTTTTAGAGCCCCTTTTACACATTCTGCATCTGGAAAGGCTTTGATGTTTGTTTTAGCTCTTCAGACAGAAGCCTAACAATAACCATGGGGACTTGTTGTTTTCCTTTAGCACCAGTGTGTAAAAAATGTTTGCATTACAAGAGACATGAATCCTGATCTGAGTACAGCACGTAGGTGTCTGAATAACCCAGACTAATGAACTTCCCGGGACAAGAAGATTACAAAGTCTCATTCTCATAACTTTGTGAGCCAGCATCCAGGGATGTCTGTCCAGCAAAGAAATGCATGCCCCCCCCCAAATAGACACTACTTTCTTTTTTTTTTTTTTTTTATGTATTTATTCATTGTGGGGTTCATTTTTATTAAAAAGAGAAAGGGGGGAAAAAAAAAAAAAAAAAAATTCCCCGCTATATAAATGTAATGTGTTTTTTATATATATTAATATATAATTTATCCCTTTTTTTTAGTAGACAAGCCTTATGCCCGGTTCACACTGCCACGACGTCCAATATTCGACGTCCCACTGCAACTTGCATACAATTTTAACAGAAGTCAATGCAAGTTGTGCCGAAGTCGGACCAAAAGTAGTGCAGAAACCGTTTTCTAAGGCGGAGCGACTCAAGTTGCTCCTATTAGAACGGTTCCATTGCACTTAATGGGGCGTGACTTTGTCATGCTACTTTGTGCTCAAAGTCGGAGCGCTTGTCGCATCACAGTGAACCGGGCCTCAAGGTGAATCTCGCAAATTAAATTCCTTTAGCAGGGAATGCCAAAATTTTACTTGACCAGCTCCCCCGACCTGAGCGATGAACTGTACATCGTTGTATACACTCTTTATTACTTTATATACTAGCGCTGCATTCATATATTTTGGTTTTCACATTGTTGTATAGTACAGTACAGAATTTTTATTTTTGTGTTCTTTAATTATGCAAATTACAACAGTTATTGAGTTGGAGTTTTGTGTTTTTAGGCTTTTTTTTTCAGAATACAGTAGTTAAAATGCTTAAAATATTGATTACTTGTTTCTCCTTGTTTAACAACCTGGTCTCTGGAACGGAACCTGGTCGTTAAGTGAGTAAAGTCTTTATCTTGTAAAAATTTAAGTGTATGTTGAATTGAAGGGTGGCACAGTGGTGTAGTGGGTAGCACTTTCGCCTAGCAGTAAGAAGGGTTGCTGGTTCGAATCCCAACCATGACACTGTGCCTGCGTGGGTTTCCTCCGGGTACTCCGGTTTCCTCCCACACGCCAAAGACATGCTGGTAGCTTAATTGGATCCTTTCTAAATTTGTCCCTAGTATATATGAATGTGAGTTAGGGACCTTGGAGTGTAAGTTCCTTGAGGGTAGGGACTGATGTGAATGTACAATGTATATGTAAAGCGCTGCGTAAATTGACGGCGCTATATAAGTACCTGAAATAAATAAAATAAAGTGTGAAAATTAGTAATTCCATTTCAAAAATAGGAAATTACATTTTCTAGGGGTGTTCATATACAGATGGTATACAGAACACCTCAGTTTGCTACTGCATTGAATATATTGACCATTTTATAAAACTACAATAGGTGCATACTGTACTTAAATGGAAAGGTCATTTATTAACAGCAAATTACTGGTGTGTGTATGTATGTGTATATATGTGCGTGTGTGTATATATATATATATATATATATATATATATATGTGTATATGTGTATATGTGTGTGTGTGTGTGTGTGTGTGTATATATGTATGTATATGTGTGTGTATATATATATATATATATATATATATATATATATATATATATATATATATATATATATATATATATATATATATATATATATATATATATATATATATATATATATATATATATATAATATATATATTATTTATTTTTTTCTCACAAAAGTGAGTACACCCCTTTACATTTTTGTAAAAAAATTTTTTACCTTTTCATGTGACAAGACTGAAGAAATTACACTTTGCTACAATGTAATTTGGTGAGTGTACAGCTTGTATAACAGTGTACATTTGCTGCTCCCTCAAAATAATTCAACACACAGCCATTAATGTCTAAACCGCTGGCAACAAAAGTGAGTACACCCATAAGTAAAAATGTCCAAATTGGGTCAAATTAGCCATTTTCCCTCCCCGATGTCATGTGACTTAGTGTTACAAGGTCTCAGGTGTGAATGGGGAGCAGGTATGTTAAATGTGGTGGTGTTCGCTCTCACTCTCTCATACTAGTTACTGGAAGTTCAATATGGCAAAGAACTCTGAGGATCTGAAAAAAGAATTGTTGCTGTACATAAAGATGGCCTAGGCTATAAGAAGGTTGCCAAGACCCTGAAACTGAGCTGAGCTGCAGCCCGGTGGCCAAGACCATACAGCGGTCTAACAGGACAGGTTCCGCTCAGAACAGGCCTCACCATGGTAGAAGGAAGAAGTTGAGTGCACGTGCTCAGCGTCATATCCAAAGGTTGTCTTTGGGAAATAGACATATGAGTGCTGCCAGCATTGAGGTTGAAGGGGTGGGGGGGTCAGCATGCCAGTGCTCAGACCATACGCTGCACACTGCATCAAATTGGTCTGCCTGGCTAAAGATGATGTACAAGAAAGCCCGCAAACAGTTTGCTGAAGGCAAGCAGACTAAGGACATTAGTGGAACCATGTCGTGTGGTCTGATGAGACCAAGATAAGCTAATTTGGTTCAGATGGTGTCAAGCATGTGTGGCAGCAACCAGGTGAGGAGTACAAAGACGTGTGTCTTGTCTACAGTCAAGCATGGTGGTGGGAGTGTCATGGTCTGGGGCTACATGAGTGTTGCCGGCACTGGGGAGCTACAGTTCATTGAGGAAACCATGAATGCCAACATGTACTGTGACATACTGAAGCAGAGCATGATCCTCTCCCTTCAGAGACTGGGCCACAGGGCAGTATTCCAACATGATGACCCAAAACACACCTCCAAGATGACCACTGCCTTGCTAAAGCTGAGGGTAAAGGTGATGGACTGGCCAAGCATGTCTCCAGACCTAAACCATATTGAGCATCTGTGGGGCATCCTCAAGTGGAAGGTGGAGGAGAGCAAGGTCTCTAACATCCACCAGCTCTGTGGTGTCGTCATGGAGGAGTGGAAGAGGACTTCAGTAGCAACCTGTGAAGCTCTGGTGAACTCCATGCCCAAGAGGGTTAAGGCAGTGCTGGAAAATAATGGTGGCCACACAAAATATTGACACTTTGGTCCCAATTTGGACATTTTCACTTAGGTGTGTACTCACTTTTGTTACCAGTGGTTTAGACATTAATGGCTGTGTGTTGAGTTATTTTGAGGGGACAGCAAATTTACACTGTTATACAAGCTGTACACTCACTACTTTACATTGTAACAAAGTGTCATTTCTTCAGTGTTGTCACATGGAAAGGTATAATAAAATATTTACAAAAAATGTGAGGAGTGTACTCACTTTTGTGAGATACTGTGTGTGTGTGTGTGTGTGTGTGTGTGTGTGTGTAGAGAGAGATAGAGATGTTTGTGTGGAGAGATCTAGAGAGCAAGAGTGATCTCCAGAAGAACAAATTCTCCCTTGTGCCTGCACTACAAGTATGAAAGGCTCATTTAGGTCTGGGGGTGAGCACAAGCACTTTTTACTTACTAGCCTCCAGCAGACTGCATTCTGTAATGCTCTGGCAGTGGACTTGTTCCTCTGTTTCCTCATGTCCAATGCAGGGCTATTGATCCTGCATTGGTACTGATGATGTCAGGACTTTAGACCGCTGGAGCATGGGGGAGAAGATGCTGCAAGCAGTGTGGGGGAGGAGCCTGCGGGGACAGAGTATCAGGTAAGAAAATCTACTTTTCCATGCCCCTTAGACTAAAACTAGCAGTTAATCCTTTCAGTGCAGGCACAGCCCCACTACAAGGGTGATTTTTTTTTTTTTTTTTTTTTTTTTTTTTTTTTTTTAATATCATTTTATTTTTTTGTGTTTTTTTTTTTCTGGAGTTTTGCTTTAACAAGGGTTTAGATTTTATTGGCAGGGTCTGCTTCTTCAAATTCCCTGATCCTTTAAAAGCTTCATAAATGTAGTTGTGTGGGGTGGGTAAAAATTAGATACTTTTGTGGCATCCTCTGGCTTCTGGTCAGATATCGGGAAATGTTTGAGTTGCTGCAATATCTTTTTGCAAGACTTGGGTTACTTGGCGGCAGGGAGATGACCTCCCACCCTCTGCGCTACAGAAGCCAAGCAAAGGTGAGAATATTATCAATTTTGGCCCCACAGGTACTTTTATGCAACATTTTAGGGAGGGGGAGGCACCTTGCATACCTGGACTTTGCAGTTAAGGTGGAAGATCTGCTTTTAAGGGCTGTATCGATTTTTGTTCTATGGTGGTATTTAGACATGGAGAGTTTGACGTGTGATTCTGCTCTTTCATTGTCCAATGAGCAGACATGTGACACAGGAAACTAAATAGATGTCACCATCATGGCGCTGGTTGTGTGGCATGAGCAAATAAATGGGCATAACTACAAATACTTGGGCAAGGTGCACACTTGTATGTATTTTAGCTATGTACATAGCTGTAAGGTTGGCTGTCCCCATTGAATGCAGTTGTTGTAGTTACAGCACATCATTGGTTTTTCACAGACTTATGAGCCTCTTGGGTCTTATTGTGCTGTCAGTATTCTGCGACTCTTTAATATTACTGGGGAAATAGCTAGTGAATTTCACACCATTCGATGGCATCGCCTGCTTCTCCACTGCTGGCAGCAATAATATAACATAAGCAGACCTGGACACCCCGCCCGACAGAAGCTCAATTCCCCGGGGTCTATTCTCCATCCTGAAACCAGCTGAAAAACAGTCCCCTCATCTCCGAAGAATGCGAGCAAGGAAAAGCGATTGCTACCAGTCGCTGCAGGAGGAGGCCTGCTGGGAAAGAGTATCAGATGCTCCAGAAAAACATAAATACTAAAAATCCAAGTCTGCAAAGGTATCCGACTTTTTTCCGCTTGATTTCCAACCTTAAACAGTAAAACACCTTGCGGAGACCATTTCCTTCCCAGAAGGTGATTGGATGAAGTCAGGAATCTGTATTAAACGTCGACTCATTGTTTACCATGGAGAAATATGCATGTGGAATTAGTCATCAAAAGAAAAAAACTTAGCTAGAAAAATAAATGTTCTGGAAATTACGGAGAGGAAGTTATTAAGGCTAAATGCTTCCATTATATATAACCAGCTAGACTGCACATTTCTTCAAGGCACCGTGAAAGTTTGTTTGGTGTGTTTTTTTTTTTTTTTTTTTTTTTTTTTTTTTTTACAGATACGGGAAGGGTTGGCTTTGTGTTGAAAAAGCTTTGAGGTATCCAAGGAACACATAGGTCTTACTGAAATGGATATCCCTTTGAAATGAGAAAATTATGTAACCACTTAGTTTTAAAAAGTTAAGAATTGTACCTTCTTTTATAATAGGAGAGACGCTAGCTTAGAGCACTGCGCCTGACACCTCGAAATTGTTTTTTTGAACCTTTGGTTCATAAGTGCATGACGTAAATGTTCAGACGTTCCTCAGATGTACGACCCAACAACATTCTCCCCCTCTAGGTCATGGGTCCTTAAACTTTCTAAAAAAAAAAAAAAAAAAAAAAAAAGCCAGTTTACTGGTGTCCGTGGGAGGAGTAGTGCCCCAGTTTACTGGTGTCCGTGGGAGGAGTAGTGCCCCAGTTTACTGGTGTCCGTGGGAGGAGTAGTGCCCCAGTTTACTGGTGTCCGTGGGAGGAATAGTGCCCCAGTTTACTGGTGTCAGTGGGAGGAATGGTCCCTCCTATCAGTGGGAAGAATAGTGCTTTAAGGACCGGATAAAAGCAAGCAAAGGGCCACAATTTGGAGACCACTGCTCTAGAGCTTGGCCGAGCATTCATTTATATATTGCCTTGTTCCTGTAATGAAACTTATCCCCTGTGACATCAATAGACCTCTGAAATTGTTGAAGGGCGTTTGCTGGCAGGTCAGGTCCTGTTGACATAGGCTGGCCCCTCAAACTGCATCTCCTAAGAACCCTTTTCCTACATGGCGTGGACAAGGCTCTTAGAAGTCGAGCCAGCAGCACTGTTTTTTGCTGGTATAGAATTCAATGTACAGGTATACATGTGGAGTGGGACAGAGAAAGTGAAGACAGGCAAAGTTGTATAGTTCAGCAGGCAGGGCTGACAACACTGGTTAGAACTTCAGTGCACCAATAGTCATGGTGTTGTCAGCTCTTATAAGAAGTTAAGAGCTTAGTGCATTTGTGACATGATCAGCAGGCTTTTTTTTTTCTTTGTGTATGTATGTGTGGTGTTTTTAAGGTTCTAAAGGTAGCCCTCTTTTCACACAGGAACAGAGCTTAGGCTTAGCTCTTAGTGTCAGGAAAACTTGTCAGAAGTGAGTTGTACAAATAGCAGAGGAATGAGACAGTGAACAGAACTAAGACTAAAGCCAGGTACACACGGGCCGAATGTCGGGAGGCTTTTACCAGTTCAATAAAAACCAGCTGACATTCAGCCCGTGTGTATGTCAGTCGGTCCGACAGAAGCCGGCGCAACCCCACTGTGGAGAATACAACAGTTCAGCGGGGGAAGATCGCTGTACTAACGTTGGATCTTTAGTAAAGTGGCTCCAACTGGAACTGTCAGTCTTTTTTAAAAAACACTGTTAGTGTGTACCAGGCTTCAGTGCTCTTGTCTGAGACCAGTACACACTATAGCAAGGATATGCAGTTAGCGCACCTCCAGCTGTTGCAGAACCACAAGTCCCATCATGCTCTGCCTCTGGTTGTCATGCTTGTGGCTGTCAGTCTTGCTATGCCTCATGGGACTTGTAGTTCTGCAACAGCTGGAGGTCCACTGATTGCATATCCCTGCACTATAGTGTGATATGCCTTGTTCATATTTCATGCCTGGGGTTTACTACCACTTTAATTATTTCTTATTTTGCTGTCATACACCTAAACCAGTTCAGGAAAGGTCAAGTTTAAATGCCATCATACCAGGTTTGTTTTCCCCATTTGCTGCAATAAACCATTTTTGCAATTTTTAATGTGATCTTGTAAATGGAATGCTGCCTTACCCAGATGTCTGCACATGGCTATGGATTGCATTTCAGGAACCCCCAGTAATGACCTGCACTAGTAGATTCTGCTTTGTTGGCACCTTCAGAAAAGTGGTGCAGGAAGAGGGTTGCAGCATTTCTTGTCCTAGTACTAGTCTGACCATGTCTCTCTCTCCCAACCTTTCATTGGCTTTTTATAGTATCCCGGAAAGCTCTATCTACAGAACCAAAGCAGGTAAATAACTGCGATATGTAGGTGAAGGATTGTTTCCAGGTGTCATTTTTTACATGGTTACATCCATCCAGCTTGGACCAATATAACTATGTACTGTATATACCAAACCTGGCCAATGGCCCTGGAAGCCAGCAATCTCTGATGTAGACACCACTACTCTAGTGGTCTCCATTGGGCCCTGTGCTGAGAGGCTGGCCTGATGCCTTCTGAACACAGGAGGCCAGACGCTTAGCATGGGCACCATTTAGAGAAGGCTTTGTATTCTCTGGATGCAAAACGTTCTCTGATTGGACAAGGTGGAGAGGTGGGGCGGTGACATAACGCTCCCCACTTCATCCAGTCAGAGAACGCATTAAATTAATTGAAAAAAGATGCAAAGCATTCTTTGTATGACGCCCAAGCTGAGTGACTGATCTCTTGTGTTCAGCATGCTTCAAGCCAGTCTCTCAGCACTGGACTTGGAAGCAAGTGGAGAGCTCTGGAAAAGTGGTGTCTACTTCATTCATTTCCAGCTTCCAGGAGCAGCGTCCTGATATGGTATATAGATAATTGCATTGGTCCAAGCTAACTGTAAAAATACATTATGCCTGGAATTGCTCTTTGCATTGCGGTGGACCAAGAGGGTTTTATTTCTACAATGTTTGGTGTGTGTGTGTGTGTGTGTGTGTGTGTGTGTGTGTGTGTGTGTGTTTTTTTTTTTTTTTTTTTTTTTTTTTCCCTCCAATATCGAAATCCCCATTTTGGGTGGAAGTTTTATTCTTTTCTGGGGAGACACGGCGGAAGGAGCCCTCATATCTGGTTAAGCCATGTGACCTCAAGAAGGCAATATGGGGGTATAATTGTATAACTGGTGGTCAAAGGATAGGTTCTAGAATGGCGCTGGTTCTGGATTCTTCTGAACAACTTGGATTCTGATATTTAACAGGCTTCTCCAAGACCAGGTTTTTCTTTACCCACTGATGGACCCTGGGTGATTCTGTCTCTTAGTGTCCAGTGTGTTTCAGTGGTAATAAAAAAATCCAGCTTCTCCAGGACTTGGGTGTGCAAAAGAGTAACGGACCCCAGCAGCGAAAAGTGCCGCAAAATTTCAGTGTGTGTGTCTGCGTATCTTTAAGTGAAAGGCAGCAATCCAGAGCACTGCATCTGTATCTATTCTGTGCATTAGATTGCCGCCTCCTCTTTTCATTAGATTCAGTATTTACCTACATTCAGGTAAATTACTCAGTTTGCTATAGCAGCTGTACATTCCCTATCTGGGTGAGTCAATCTCCGACTCATCCAGACCTTGAAGGGGGATTCTCTTACCCCTGAAACACCTAAGCTTGCAGCTGATAGTAAGACAGTCATTTGTATGTAACTTCCTCTTTTTTTTTTTTTTTTTTATTTATTTATTATTTTGCGTTGGTGCCCCTTTTTTCTTTAACAGCAGGTTGTCATTGGAGCCATTTATCAGGACTTTAATGCTAATTTTAGCTTTTCTGTCTAGGGCTAGTCGCTAAAGCTTACACAAGCATGCAAGAAACGTTTTATCTCCTGCCATGTATGCTTGCTCCAGGTCTCTGACATAAGTGGAACAAGAATCGAGGCCAGTAACCTTTTTAAAGGGCCAGAAATGGCTTTAATTCAACTTCATTAAAAAAAAAAAAAAACTAGAGGGTATTTAATGCATTTTTGGGGCACTCACTTGGGTTGGTACATGACCTATGTGGGGAAGATCAGTCAAGGTCCTAGATAGAGGTTAAAATCTGGTGGGGTCTGTGCAGCTGCTCCACCCTGGAAAGTAATTTTTAGCGAATTTGATCCTTTTTTTTTTTTTTTTTTTTTTTTTTTTTTTTTTTTTTCTTGCTGTGTCTTTATTTCCTTCTTTGCAAAGTTGGGCACCTGAATGTGGACATTTGGGTGTCTCAGCCAATGCTCCTCGAACTGCCGTTTCCAAATAGGAAAACCTAATCGCCCAATAAAGTGCAATAACAAAGAACATTCAGTTGCCTTGTTTTATTAGGATGGGGGGGGGAGTTCTCAATGTTTGCCTCTGTTCCAGTGATTGGAACGTTATGGCGGGTTTATAAATAGTCTGCGGACTTTGTGTTCCAACATGTCTGCCACTTACCGCATAAAAACTTTAAAAGGAGAAACTGTAAAAGCAATCTTTCTATGTAAACAGTTACTTTTTTTTTTTTTTTTAATATATGCTTTATTATTTTGTACCTAAATGTGCCTCTGGCTTCAAGATTCAATCCTGGTTAAGAGTTAGTGTATGTTTACCCCAATTATTTATTTATTATTTTTTTTTGGGGATTTTCATAGGGTGGGGAAGAATTAGAAGCCTTGTTAGGTTTTTACTGCGGACCTGGTTTTGGGATTTCCCCTCACTTATCGTTCTGTAGAGAGAGAGAAAAAAAATGCTTTATTATACAGGAAGTGAGGGTAGAAACCCAGCTGGTCGGCGCCATAATATAGTAGCCGGGAGAGGTGCAGGCACAGTTTGTGAAGGCGGTGACACCGGGAAGAAGACACCTTTTGGGCTCATTCAGCTTGTTAGCATAGTACTGTCTTGCAGGATGACTCAAAAACAAAGTCAAGTTAGAAGTATTACATGAAATGGAATCATAGCTGTAAAAATGGATGTGTGTGTACCGGCTATTGGTAAAGCTTGGCCGTTCACTTTTTTTTTTTTTTTTTTTTTTTTTTTTTTTCCCTCGTTCAACGAGTGGGTTGAACAAAAACAAAAAATGACCCGATTCCCCCATCCACACACTCTGTGAATAGGGAATCACGCCCACTGTGTTGTATTCTGATGGCGGGGAGATCAGTGATGCCGGCTATAAAGTGCTAGGGTTTGTCTAAACCAAAAACAAAAGTATTATATTGCAGGTTACAAGTTCTTGAATGGTGGTGGCTGCATTAGTTCTCTTATTGTAGGTCTTTTTCCTTACATTTTCCCCTGGAGATCTCATGAATAACACGCTTCCTATCCCTGGGTGGCAAGCAATCTCCTGCGCTCAGGTGCCCGGTAAGCTAAGTGGCGCAGCCAATCACTTTAGCAAAGTCAGTGGAATATCGCTGTTCTTGCTGCCCTCCTCAGAATAATGGGTATCCTTTATAACTGAAACCTACAAAAAGAACAGGGGGGCGCACCGACCTTGTGTGTTACCAAGGATAAAATTTATTCATAAAATAACAAGAAATATACTCACAAACATGCTTAAAATAAGGCTCCGGCAATAGCAAACAGCATCTCTAAACGCCTACAGCCTGGACCAGATGTTTAGACGACCCAGATGGCATCGCAAGCGACTTGCGCGTTTGAGGGCGAACCCTCTTCCTCAGAGCCATAGCGATGGCAACACTCACCTACTGTATCTGTGGAGGGAGCCATGGTTGTCACCCAGGCTGGACTTTAAACATGTTGTCTTTGTTCATCTCCATTTAGAAGAAGGGATTAGAAGTTTACACTAGTAAGATGACATTGTTTACGCTCCCATTTGAGCTTACAGGAAGTGAAACCTGCTATGCATTTGTGGTAGGATCAACACTAAAAGAGAAACAAACGAATGCAACCACCACTTTTAACTGCAGTTTGTGCATGATAGAGGCTTCTCATCCAAGAGGGTAAAATGGTTCTCCTGTAACCTGCAGGTGTAAGAACACACATCCTGTCTTTAAGGTGTTGAATTTATACAGATTTGAAGAACAGATCTATAAATGGTCTTGACATCGAAATGTAGAGGTTTTTGGGTATGATGGTTGCATTAGTTTAGTTTTTTTCAGCCTTAAAACCATTTCAGCAAGTACAAAAAATATTTGCTGATCTTGCTAGAAAAGCAAAGTACTTGTCAATTCCTGTGAGCTGAAATGAGAGCATAAACAATGTTCTCTCTTGTGTAAACTACTAATCCCATCAACTGCTCCCTCTGCCCCCCTCCCCTCTCTTGCTCCCTCCTCTGCCCCCCTCCCCTCCCCTCTCTTGCTCCCTCCTCTGCCCCCCTCCCCTCCCCTCTCTTGCTCCCTCCTCTGCCCCCCTCCCCTCCCCTCTCTTGCTCCCTCCTCCGCCCCCCTCCTCTTTCATCTAGTGGAGATGAACACGGGTTGATATAAAGAGGAGTTCCGCCCGCCCCTTTAAAAATTAAGTCAGCAGCTACACATACTGTAGCTGCTGACACTTGCCTGTCCTGGAATCCAGCGATGTCGGCACCGCAGCTGTAGTTTCCATCAGCTGGTTGGGTGCTTCCGCCACCATTGTTGGTAAGGGAACCTTTTGGCTTCATGGCTGGGTCCATACTGCGCATGCGTTCTCTCACTGGCCCGGGGGGGGTGGGGTGGGGTTGTGTTCCTGAGACCGAGCTGCTGAAGTAAATTGCCGCGGCCCGGTCTCCCGGAAGCAGGAACAGGGTACCTATAAAAAAAAAAAGGCAAATGTGGCACCGGAGGGGGGGGGGGGGGGGTGTTCAGATAAGTGGAAGTTCCACTTTTTTGGGTGGAACTCCGCTTTTAAAGGCTGATTTGTTTTTTTAACTGCATGTTCTGTGTAATAGTTTTTCACAGAATGTCCCTGATCCTCCTCGGGTCCCCCACCAGCCCTCCTGGCCCCTCCCTCCCTCCTGCCGAGTCCCTCCCTCCCTATCCTTTAACTACAGTTTCTACATTGCTATGTTGGTCCTCTCATACAAGAGGATGAGATGGTTCTCCTTCTGTAGACCACAGGTGTAAACGCATACATCCTGCCTTTTAAGATGCAGGAATTTCTACAGATACGGACAGCAGAAGTAAATAGGATGATGTCTTTGAAGAGTAAATAAACATTTCCAAGATGGTTTATGGCAAACATGTGGCGGTGTGGTCCTAATAAATTTTTCTACCTCACTTTCTCTACAGTCATCACGTATATTCGAATTCCCATGGGAATCCTGGAGCATTCCTAATAAAACTGTCACTGGAGCTCATTGTTTGAGTTCATGTAGCGTGTGGCTGTTAGAAGGTGCCCTAATACCCTTTTTGTAGTATTTCACTTTCATGTCTCTCTGAGATCTTGGCCCAGAGGGGTCTCTTACCCCAGGTTCAACCGTTATCACACAAGACTTTCATTGTCCTTGCAGCCTCACGCCGGCAACGCTACACATCCCAGGAGCCGAGGCGTGAAAGTTGACGAGAGGCAGGTTAGGCCTTGATGCTCAAAGCACGTCTGGCATACAGATGTGTTGGAGGCTGACAGACAGGCTCTTAGGAAAAGGAAATCCAGTGTTTGCCTATGACTTTCTCCGCTGTTATAGTGTCAATAAATACAACTGGGCGCTCGGCGGGCCCCTTCACTCAAGTGTCAAGCTCCTGAACCGCATAGACCTCAATCAACGCCTTGGGAGCGCGGAGTGAAGAACCACTCTTAACGTCAAAGAGCTTAGTGGGGAGCGATGGCTTTGGGTCAAAAATTGAAAATTCAAAAACCCAGATGCTAGTCCGCACCGTGCTGTGAAAATAATCGACGTTTTAACAGAAGCTCTTTCACATTAACGTCTGGAGGTCTCATTAATGCTTCTGATATATGCAGCCTCCTGAGAGTTAAATCTTTCGGATTTGTTATTCTCTCGTCTTACCAAAAGCTCTGCTGGTCAGGGTTGATCTGTACTTCATTGTACGGAGACCATTTTCTCAATTTCCTTTTTTTTTTATTTCTCCCCCCTTTCTGACTGCAGAAATGTGGTTTGCGTTGTATGCTTCTGTGGTCCTTTAAAAATTTAATTAGTTTGATTACATAAATATTGGATCCATGGAAGTAACAGAATTTAGAAGCTCTTTGTACTTCTGAGAAAGTTTTGTAAACCACTTCCAAAATGAGAACAGAATTTTCCGTCTTGTTTTTATTTTTTTTCGGTGATTTAGGTAGAAAATAACAGTAAATCTGAGCGTCCTGCTTGGCGCACGGTCTCTCCAGAATGCTTGTAACAAAGGAGCCAGTGTTTAAATGTTTATGTGACATTCCATTGCTAGAGGTAGTTGTACCATTGGGGGATATATAACAACATTGGTTTGTGATGCATTTGTGGTTTTTGCTTCCTAGGAATTCTATGATAAATGATACAACGTATATCGTCCTGTAAAGGACCGGCAAAAAGGGATTTTATGCAAGGGTACTGCTAGTAAAATTAGTGTTTTCAACTTAACTGCTTGCTTAAAAACATGTATTATAGACCTAACTTGTCAATATAGCACATTCCTTCTTTGCTGCCATTTTGGTCCTAGTGAACCTAGAATGAGATATATTTTTTCATGCTAAATGTGTTTTTACGATACAGCACTGCGTTACTTTAACTGACAATTGCATGTGCGTGCTTTGCTGTACATACAATTTTTTATTTATTTATTTTTTTTTTTGTTTTGTTTTTTGAGGGGGGCTTTCTTTTGGTGGTATTTGATAATCTTCAAGTTTATTTTTTGCTCTATAAACAATGACCAGAAATTTAAAAAAAATCAAATTTCTTCTTAAATTTAGGCCAATATGTATTCTGCTACATATGTTTAGTAAAAAAAAAAAAAAAAAAACCCAAACAAAATATATTGGCTTGGGCAAAAGTTATAGCGTCTACAAATTATGGGGTGTGTAATTTAAAATATATACCAGTAACAGCGATCAGCAACTTATAGCGGGACTGCAATATTGTGGTGGGTATTTGGTCACTCAAAGGGTTGAGGTATGGGTGTGTGTTTTTTTTTTTTTTTTTTTTTTTAATCCTACTTAGGTGGATGCAGCATCGGTCCAATGCTGCATCTGTCCTCCACCGGCTCTAATACTGAGAACCGAGCAATCAAAGACCGCCGATCACTTGGTTCTCAGAGTACCCTGGGCAGAGAACTGTCAGTCACCGTCAAGTCAACTGTCTGCCCCCCCACGTTCAGTGGATCGCGGAGGGAGTGGGAGCGACCGTCTGAGGTTCTCATCAGCTCCAGGCATGTGGGCGGATCCTGGCCATATGGTCGTGATCTTTCCCTTGCCTGGACCGGCTCTGTGACGTCGGCTGACAGCGGGCTGCTGAAGACTGCAGAACAAACTGCATTCATGTGAACCACAGGAAAAGTACAGCCAAATGAGCTTTGGCTGTAATTCATTTTTTTTTTTTTTTTTTTTTTTTTTTTTTTTTTTTTGTGTGTATATATTATATTTTTATTTTTTTTATTTTTTACATAGGACAAGTTAAAAATCAGAAAAATATCCTGCTACCACCCCTGGCAAGTTGGCTGAACTTAATTTAGAGTTCAGGAATCTTCCTGCCTCCCTCTTAGAATGATATAATCAGCTAGGAGGTGAGCCAAGATGCCGGTGTCCACTCAAAATTGAAAACCCAGTTTTGGGTATCCAAGCAGTATGGATATCCCATTCAGGATCAGACAAAAGAAATGACTCTAGGAGGTTCTGGTCACAGGTATGTATTGCAGAATTTAGCAAGCGCCTCTGTAAGAACTACAGGTCCCAGCATGCCTGGGTTGGGCGGGTTGCCAGTGCCTGGTGTGTAGTTGTTCCTGCTTCCATAACGCCTTGGTGTATGGCTTTTGTTTCCAGTACCCAGGCATTCATCTAGCCGCGTGCGTGCGGCCATAAAATAACAGTTTGACATTGTTGGGATAGTTCAGCATTATTGCCCATTACATAAGTGCTTGGCTGTCTGCCAGTGTGGGTGCGTGGATGTCTATGTGACCGAGTAGTGTTTTATATCACCGTACTGCATTGTGTCCAGAAGGCCTCCTCATATTGTCTGTCTTCTCTTTTTTGTCTCTCTCAGCATTAACAATAAGCTCCAGCAGCCGGAGGCAGCGTCCGGGGTCTTAGAGTTTGCTATGAAGCATTATGGGGAAATGGTGAGTGTGTCCTGCGTCCAGGGTTACGGCATAATCACGCCGACTAAAATAACGCATCAAAGGGATTTTATGTATTCTCCTGAATTATTTGCAGGCTGCTAAAAATTCCAAAGTTCTGGGGAAATCACTGAACATGTTGTGGTGTATATCATGGGTATTCTGTTTCTAAAACCGGTACAAGAAGCACAATCTGGATTAAAGGAGAAGTACAGCCAATGTACGTCTCCTCCTGTGGATCACTGGAGTGCAGTTCATTCTGCACTCCTGTGACCCGCTTTCAGCAGGCTTCACCCTGCTATCTGCTGACATCACAGATCCGTTCCAGGCTCGGGCAAGATCGCGACTATATGGTTGGGATCCACCCACACGCCTGGACCCACAGCACAGGGAGGGAGCAGGGCTGACCACTGACAGGCAGCAGCTCTCTGCTCAAGGAGCTCTGAGTACCAAGCAAATGGCTGTGTTTTGATTGCTCAGTTCTCAGTGTTAGAGCGATGCTGCATTCACGTTAACTATGATTTAGGAAAAAAAAAAAAAAAAAAAATATTCCCATACTTCTTAAATACACAGAAATTATCGTTCCGTTTTTATTGAACAGACTCAGGTCAGTTAACCCCTTGGGGCCAGCCGTACGGAAATATGCGGCCTCTCGGCACCTGGTCCTTAACGCAGAGGGGCCACATAATTCCGTGAATTGCCCCCACTACACCTTTGCCGAGAGCGCGTGCACGCTCCCGGCACAGTTCCCGTCGCTTAACCGAAAGCTCCCGATTGCTCCTTGCAATCGGGAGTTTTCGGACCACGTGGCTGCCGTAATGGCCAACCACAGTGGTCACGCAATCTTAAGCCACGCCCCGTCATAAACCTCTTAAAGAGCCGAGAGGCGCCGGCGCTAAGAGGTTAATGCTCAATTCCCCTCAGTCTTGCACAATTGTTCAGGCTCCTCTCCTGGACCGAAATTGTGCTTTTTCTGGTTGCACTGCACACAGAGCTTCTCACAATGTGCATTAGAAGCTGCAGGAAGTCAGACAGAACCTGCCTCATTTCCTGGCTGGAGGACCTCAAGCATCAGTTTCGGTCATGGAGACTCAGCATTACTTGTGTGTGTTTTAAGGGTGGTATGTATATTAAATAGTCTGCCTCGGAATACCCTCTCCTCCAGACTGATGTCAACGCTTCAGTCTGGGCTCACACATGCTGGGGTCACGGCTTGCAGCAGGGGGTCCGTAGCGTCCCTAGGGTCCCTGTACACCGATTCAAGTATGAATTGGGTCCTAATTTCTGCCTGAATTTGCACCCGATTCGGAGCCTAAGACTCTGAGGACCCTTCTTCAAGAGGGCTGCAGCCACCCTGGAGCTATGTGAACCAGCTCCATTGAGAGCCGGGCGCACTCTCCTGTCATGCAAATTTGGATGTGCTTTTCCACGCATCCAATTCTCATACGTGTGAACCTGGCAAAAGGAGTTTTGTTTGCAGAACCCTTCCTAAGAGCCAGCCCACTGCTTGCATCAGGACTGAGGGCTCTTGATAGGGCAGGGTGCTGTGGTGCTTTCAGAAAGCCATGTACAGCACCCTGCTGACCCCTCCCACCAGACATGATCTACCTGCATTGCATAGAGAAGTACATGTACTGAGTGGTATTATCACTGAGTCATTCTAAAGATATGTAATCGAAACAGGTTTCATTTACAGAATTAGCATTTTGATGAGGGTGTAGGGAGGAACCAGGCAATGCAGCATTTAACTTCAGCTTTAAAGTTGTATTAAGATCTCCGTTAAAAAACAAACATGTTAAACTTACCTGCTCTGTGTAATGGTTTTGCACAGAGAAGCCCTGATCCTCTGCTTCTCCAGTCCCTCGCTGGCACTCCTGGCCTTTGTACCCCCACAGCAAGTAGCTTGCAATGGGGGCACCCGGGCAGACTCCTTTCCAAGCTGCGGCTCTGCGTGTCCATTCACACACAGAGCCATGGCTCAGCCCCACCCCCCTCTCTCCTGATTGGCTAAGTGGCTGTGATTGACAGCTGCATGAACCAATGGCTCCCGCTGCTGTCTCAGCCAATGAAGAGGCAGGGTCTCCAGAGAACTGAGGCTCATGCACATCGCTGGATCAAGATTGGGCTCAGATAAGTATTGGGGGGGGGCGACTGCTACACAGAGGGTTTTTTTTTTTTTTACTTCATGCATAGAATGCATGAAGGAAAAAAACCTTGAGTCTTTAGAATTACATTTCTTTGTTTTACATTTAATGGGGTTGTAAACCTTCGTGTTTTTTCACCTCAATGCATCCTATGCATTAAGGTGAAAAACTTCCTGGCAGTCACCGGCCCCCCAGCCCCCCCATTTTACTTACCTGAGCCCCATATTTCCCTCGGTGGAGACGTGCTGTCCCTCTCTGCATGGGGTCCCGGCTCTTGATTGGATAGATAGCAGTGCAGCCATTGGCTCCTCCTGCTGTCAATCAAATCCAAAGACCCGGGAGGCGGGGCAGAGTCCGGCATTTGTGTCTATGGACATCGAGAGTGCTTCTCCTAGGGGGTTATCTAATGCGGGGAGCAGACGCCCGGGGGACCCCAGAAGTCGAGGATCAGGGCCACTCTGCAAAACGAGCTGCACAGTGGAGGTAAGTATGACATGTTTGTTATTTTAAACTTAAAAAAAATCACTTTAAAGCCAAACGCCAACGCCTAATTTTTTTTTTCTTTTTAGTTTTGGTTGTGCAATTAAAATTCTCTAACTCTTACCTGCTATATCCAAAACAAAATCAAAAGTTGTTTTTTTAGCTTGAGCTGTGCTTGTAATTTTACATTTACCTCCTACAAGCCCTCTGCTCTTAGCTCAGGCATGCAGGCAGGAGGGTGTGCTTAGTTGGGAAAGCCTCTCCTCTCCTCTCCTCTCCTCCTCCTCTCCAGATAAAATTAAAACCATGCCCATGAAGTCTCCTGGGATGTATGACATCATGTTGGCCTTGGCCGGAAACCAGCAAACAACTGAATAAAGGTTAAGAAAATAAATTGGTAAATACATTGCCTTGAAAAAGTATTCATACCCCTTGAAATTTTCCACGTTTTGTCATGTTACAACCAAAATTGTAAATGTATTTTATTGGAATTTTATCTGATAAACACAAAGTGGCACATAATTGTGAAGTAAAAGGAAAATGATAAATGGTTCAACCATTTTTTTTTTTTTTTTATATCTGAAAAGTGTGGGGTACATTTGTATTCAGCCCCCCCGGAGTCAATACTTTGTAGAACCTCCTTTCTCTGCAATTACAGCTACAAGTCTTTTTGGGGATGTCTCTACCAGCTTTGCACATCTAGAGAGTGACATTTTTGCCCATTCTTCTTTGCAAAATAGCTCAAGCTCTGTCAGATTGGATGGAGAGCGTCTGTGAACAGCAATTTTCAAGTCTTGCCACAGATTCTAAATCCAATTGAGGTCTGGACTTTGACTGGGCCATCCTAACACATGAATATGCTTTGAGCTAAACCATTCCATTGTCGCTCTGGCTGTATGTTTAGGGTCATTGTCCTACTGGAAGGTGAACCTCCGTCCCAGTCTCAAGTCTTGTGCAGACTCTAAGAGGTTTTCTTCTAAGATTGCCCTGTATTTGGTTCTATCCATCTTCCCATCGATTCTGACCAGCTTCCCTGTCCCTGCTGAAGAAAAGCATCCCCACACCATGATGCTGCCACCACCACATTTCACGGTGGGGATGGTGTGTTCAGGGTGATGTGCAGTGTTAGTTTTCCACCACACATAGCATTTTGCTTTTAGGCCAAAAAGTTAAATTTTGGTCTCATCTGACCAGAGCTCCTTCTTCCACATGTTTGCTGTGTCCCATATATGGCTTCTTGCAAACTGCAAAAGGCCAGATTTGTGGAGAGCACGACTAATAGTTGTCCTGTGGACAAATCCCCCCCGAACTGTGGATCTCTGCAGCTCCTCCAGAGTTACCATGGGCCTCTTGGCTGCTTCTCTGATTTAATGCTCTCCTTGCCCGGCCTGTCAGTTTAGATGGACGGCCATGTCTTGGTAGGTTTGCAGCTGTGCCATACTCTTTCCATTTTCGGATGATGGATTGAACAGAGCTCTATGAGATGTTCAAAGCTTGGGCTATTTTTTTATAACCTAACCCTGCTTTAAAAATCTCTACAACTTTATCCCTGACTTGTCTGGTGTGTTCCTTGGCCTTTATGATGCTGTTGTTCACTAAGGTTCTCTAACAAACCTCTGAGGACTTTACAGAACAGCTTATTTATACTGAGAATAAATTGCACACAGGCAGACTATTTACTAATTGGGTGACTTCTGAAGGCAATTGGTGCACGCCACACTTTTCAGATTTTTATTTGTAAGAAACTTTGAAAAATATTTATCATTTTCCTTCTACTTCACAATTATGTGCCACTTTGTGTTGGTCTATCACATAAAATCCCAACTATAAATAAGTTTTTGGGTTGTAAACATGACAAAATGTGGAAATTTTCAAGGGGTGTGAATACTTTTTTTTAAGGCACTGTATAATGGGTTATTCCTACCAATATACTAATGCTAGCAGCATAAGGATTAAACATGGTCATGGCCAAAAATATTGGCACCCCTGCATTTCTGTCAGATAATGCACCACTTCGCACAGAAAATTGTTGCAATTACAAATGTTTAGGCATTCTCATGTTTATTTCTTTTTGTATTGCTATGACAGAGTGGAGAAACAAAAAGCTGAAATATTATACTAACTGAATACTGTGTAGCACTACATAAATCCACAAAATTTAAATCGTATACGTCCCAAAAGAGTATTTCCATTTTATGTGTCCACTTGTTCAAAACAAAAAAAAAATCTTTCGGTTCAGTAATGACGTGATAAACATGCAAAGGCATATAAAACACCCAGTGTTTTCACTCTTCGTGCACAGGTGTGACTCCTCCACCAGACAAAATGCCCGCTCACCTCAATGCATTAAACACGCTCAATCAACATATTCCCAACCAGATAAATCTTGTCTCCTCATTGCTTCAGTTACCAAGTCCACTGCCCGAGTGGGACATAGATATAGCGTACTCTGTAACAACTTTATTAAATACCCCACTCTAAAATCCACTTACAAGATCATAAAAACAATAGCGCTTTCAAAAACCATCTCCCCAGCCGGCTCACCACCCAGGACAGCACGGTCCTGGCGTGACGTCACAAGCTCTGCTCCTCCCTGAACGCGTTGCGCCAGATGCTTGGGCCTCTTCAGTAGGGGAGATCGTTTTCAAAGTCGCACTGGTGCATGAAAAGTGAAAACACTGGGTGTTTTATGTGCCTTTGCATGTTTATCACATCGTCATTATTACTGAACTTTTCTGAAAAGATTTTTTTTTTTTAACAAATGAACACGTAGAAATACTCTTTTGGGACTTATAATTAATTTTCATGGATGTATGTTGTGCTACACTGTATATTAATTTTAGTTTAATATTTTGGTGGTGTGAAAACACTGCACAGTCTTTTTGGGAGAGCAACACATTATTGATTTTATTTTTCACTTTATTGTTTGCGCTGATTGTATTTATATCTGAAAAGCCAAATCTGACACATTCCACTCAGAAATGAACTGGAATAAATTATTGGCATCCTCAATGTAATATTTGGTAGCTCACCCCTTGGGAAAAAATAACTGATATCAATGGCTTCCTGTAATCATCAAGGAGTTTCTTACACCTCTCTGCTGGAATTTTGGACCACTCGTCTTTTGCCAACCTGCTCCAGGTCTCTCAGATTGGAAGGGTTCTTTTTCCCAACTGCTGTTTTGAGATCTCTCCACAGGTCCTCTATGGGATTTAGATCTGGACTCATTGCTGGCCAGTTCAGTACTCTCCAGCGCTTTGTCCTAAACCATTTCTGGGTGCCATTTTGACGTGTGCTTTGGGTCATTGTCCTGCTGTAAGACCTTGGGACCATGACCTCTGACACTGGACCCTATGTTGCACCCTAGATTTTTTTTCTTTGGTAGTCAGACTTCATTATGCCCTGCACTTGGTCAAGACATCCAGTGCCTAAAGCGGCAAAGCAACCCCAAAACCTCAGTGAACCATGTTTGATTGATTGTAGGGTCTGTTTTTTGTTTTTTGTTTTTCTTTAAAGGCCTCGATTCTTTTTCTGAAAACTGTAGAATGGACTTTACCAAAAAGCTGTAATTTTTTTGTTTTGTCTGTCCACAGCACGATCTCTCAAAAGGATTTTGGATTCCTCAGGTAAGTACTCCACTCTGGCTTTTTTATGTTTTTATGTAAACAGTGGGGTTCTCCTGGGTCTCCTACCATAGTGTCCCTTTTCAGTCAGATAGCGACGTATAGTGCGAGCTGACAGTTATACCCTGTGTCTGAAGGTGATCTTGAATTTGTCTCTGGAAGTTGATCGAGATTCTTTATCCACCATTGGAACAATCCTTCGCTGCAATCTTTGATCAACTTTTCTTTCATCCACGTCCGGAGAGGTTGGCTACAGTGCCATGGGCTGTAAACTTCTTGACAATGTTGCTCACAGTGGCCACAGGAACATTAAAGGATAAGTCCAGCCTAAGCTCGTTTGGCTGTGCTTCTCCTATGGGTCACAGGAGTGCAATTCGTTTTTGCGCTCCTGTGATTCATTTTCAGCAGAGAGCGGACTGAAGTCTGCTCTCTGCTGACGTCACAGGAATCAGTCCAGGCACCGTGTCATCCCGACAGTGGAAGTCTGGATCCGCCAGGTGCCTGGACTGACGCCCGTCTCAGCCTCCTAGTGAGCTGCTGAGAGACTGAGTCGGCCTCTCCCCTCCACAGCTTAGCGCTCTAGTGAGCGTGGAGGAGCGGATGGAAGCTGATTGACACTCAGCAGTTCTCTGCTCGGAACTGTGAGAACCAAGCCATTCTCAGTGTTAGGGGCACTGGGGGACAGATGCAGCATTAGACCGATGCATCCACCTAGATAAGTATGATGGGGGGTGGGAAACTCCCAAAACCATACTTCTCTTTTAAGATTCCTGGAAATGGACTTGTAACCTTGATTGTCCATGCTTTTTCACAATTTTTGTTCTAAAATCCTCAGACAATTTGTTTGCTGCTTTGTTTAATTACAATTCAAAGGAGGATCACAAACTTGGAATGCAATTCTTACAATTTTGAGAAGGTGCCAAAAATTTTTATTCAGTCCATTTTTGGAGTTTTGCGTGCAAACAAAATAAACAAACATGACAATCCCTAAACCTTTGTACTTGCAACAATTTTCTGGGACGAAGTGGCACATTATCTGACAGGAATGCAGGGGTGCCAATATTTTTGGCCATGACTGCAGTTATTGTTTTGAGAGTTTAGTTCAGCTTTAAACTGGCGATCAGCAGTGGCCCCCTTTATGAATCATCCTTGAAATTTCTACAAATATAATAGAAAACCCCTTAATACGTTTATAGCAAAACCAAGACGCAAGAGTAGGGTCACCAAGATCACATGGGAAATGGTAGTCTTCACACACAGGAGCATTCTTGCATTTGGTCAAAGTTGCCCTTTTGTTAAAATTTAGATTGCCCACTGTCCTGCCATTGTTGCCTTAACTTGAGCAAAAATCCTAGACCACTTGGGAAGCTCCAGATCCCAATGGAGTTCATCGCATGACTAACCAAAGAGTAATTTGAAGACATAATTCCTGCTAAGGCACAGAATACAGTGCACCTTAACACACGTTCCTTGCCTACAGGTGAATAGAGGGTGCAGTTTTTGTGCCATTGCCATGCACTGCCTGTCCACTCCTTAAAGTGATTGTAAACAATCACCTTGTATAACAACCTATTCAGTTTAAAATAAAAATTTTAAAGGCAAAACGTTTGTATATTTTAGATATACATTATAAAGACTTTTTTTTTTTTTTTCCCCTTTTTTGTGTTATCCCATACCCTCTACTCTCAGCTGCATAAGATCTGGGGGAGGAGAAGCAATAATACACTGATTTTTTTCCCCCAGTGAATGGTTGTGAAGGAAAGGCTGGGGGGGGGGGGGGGGTGTCAGGACAAGTCTGATCATTGGAAGAGAGCAGTCTGAGTTCTCCTGCTTAGCGTAGTCAGTTATTAACCCCTTCCCAACATCCGCCTCCTGGGCCTTTTAAGGGTTCTAAAAGCCAGGAGGCTAGCAAATGGGTCATATGACCGCTGTAAATGGCTGTCAGTGGTCACATGATCAGAAAGCTCACAACCACTAGTATGCATTGAGAGCTTTCTGGTACTCGCCTCCTACCATGCTTGGAGCGCGTTCTCAGCACGGTAAGTGGTTTACATGCAGCCGCATATGTGTGCAGCCAGCATCAAGGAGGTTAATAGAAAAGCAGAGGGTCTGGCAGGGACACCAGGGATTTCACACCAAGGAAGCGATACAAAGAGAACAGGAGACTTTCTCATACAAGTACATGGTACAGCAGGCACATATCAGGAGTATGAAATGTTGGGTTTACATATTCTCTAAAGCAGTGCGTGGTAATGCACAATATTCTGCATGTTAACGTTACAACTGAATAACATTGTGACAGAGGCCTTGGAATGGGCTACCAATGCACAACATCAAAACGAAAACTGGAACTGCATCACCTGCTGTACAATGCAGTAGACTGCCATTCTGATTGATCCATTACCGCAATACATGGGTGTGACGTCAGCCTAACACAGCAGATTTTTAGCTACTGTATGTACATACGTTTGCCCACGTGATTGCTCAGATGTATTCCGGCTGCTTCCTATTTTGATTTAGACTTTTGTTTAAAGTTTGACAGTTCCCCCACATGTGAACAGTGGTTGCCTTCACATCTGGAAACCTGACAAATGTGAGCTGAACACGGATTTTATGTACTTTGTGTCAGCTATCTGCTACACCGTATATATCTTTCTTGGTTCGCTTTTATCTTTCAGATGGTTTCAATATTTTAACAATGTTAGCTGCTGGTTTCTTTTGAACAAATGATGATTTATTAAACTGAATCTAAACCAAATCACTAAAACCGCCCACAAGCTTTAACATGTTTTATGCCGTTCAAAACCGTTGTCTTTAGTCTTTTTAAAATCGATATCTTTCATTAACCTAATCCATGGGTATCCTGCCGAGAGGGTCCTTGTTCAGGAATTCCCTGTGACAACGTTCTGTCCCTGCCTTCCTGTTTATCCTTTTGTGTAACCTTGTCACATGGGCTCCTGGTGGAGACTACAGGAGGCCGTGCCAACGGCCACTGCTCGGGTATGGTTCACCGCTGTCTTCATCAGGATACTGGTCATAAGCAATGATGTGCAGCCAATGTATATAGACAGGAGGAGGTTTTGAGAGGTTTCATATCAGCAGCACTGAGGATGAGGGGGAAAAAAGGTAAAAACAGTATTTAAAAAAAAAAAAAAAAAAAAGTTTTGCAGGACTGGAAAATTCTTGGTTGCCAGGTCCCCATGCAGTGAAAAGAACCAGCCACTGGCTCATTGAGAGCTGTTGCTGACAGGTAGACGGGCTCAAATGGCGATCCTGTTGTCTGAAAAAGCCAGAACTACGTGAGCATGTAGCAGCTAATGTGACTGTATGAACGTCAGCTGCGCTCAAGACACATCGAACAAAGTTCTTTGAAATTATAACTAAGCCCAGTCTGTTCTGCACAACACCGGCTGCCAATACTCGCATTAGCTGTTCCGTTCTAGTGCATTACTGGCTTTATCCATCTAATAGTCCCGATATTTCAGTGTCTGCTTTCCCACTGGCAATAGCTAAATCGGCATTCTCAAGGTGACATTTTATCAGCTCAAGGACCACAGCTTGTCTGTTTTGTGAGACTCCGCTACCACAAAACCGGCAAGCCACGTTATAGGCCACTTAGAGAAACGCACACCCCCCCTTGAAGGCTAACGCTGTTCTGGCTGTTCCGGTGTTGTCAAAAAGGGGCAGGTTCTTTTGGGGGACGTCACCGCTTGGCCATGCCCCATAGTCAGACACCGGAGCTGACAAAACAAAGTGAGACTTCGTCGGGGAAGCACTTTTTTTTTTTTTCCTTAATCGGGGCAACGTGATTGACGTTCGCGCTACCACGGGGGACAATATCAAGAATTGATAAAGGTCAAAAACCACCTCCTGCTTTTCTTACACTACTTTTTTTTTTTTTTTTTCTTTGGGTGACTGGGTAGAGGGGGTTACTACCCCCTAGTCATTCAAGACCCCCAACAGCCCAGGGTTGTGGGTAAGAGGCCCTTGTCCCCATCAACATGGGGACATAGTGCTGTGTGCCCCAAAGCCCCCCCCCCCCCCCAAGTTGAGGGCATATGGTCTGATATGGTTCAGGGGGGGGGGCGGGCACTCACACAAGGTTTTTGTTTTTGTTTTGTTTTTTTATCTAATTACTGCATATAATTTAGATAAAAAAATAAATCTGCCTTTAGAACCACTTTAATTCAATTACTGATTGCTCTGTAATGTTAAAGGATAAGCTCATCTTTGGGAGCCCGTTACCTGTTCCATACGTTTGTAGGCTGGACCATGTAACAGGTCCCAAATGCTGCAGCCATTTCCTCCCCTCCCCCCGTACTAGTTTTCAGTTCTGTGAATGAATGAACTAAAAGTACCAACATCCTTTGTCAGTATGTAGTTCTCAATGAACTACCACAGTGCTGTGTAGCCCCATGGTGGTTCATTGATCCTGCCAGTGTATCCGCTTGCCCATACAGATACACTGACAATTCTGCAGGGGATCTGCAATGCTTTTCAGCCTCCAAAAAGATAAATGCACGTTTTTGGGTTTTTTTTGTTTGTTTTTTTTTTTTGTTTTTTACCTGCAATAAAAGTGCAATTTATTTTTTTTTTAATCACTAAAAATTTGAAAAAAAAGAATACCTTAACTGTGTCTGCATCTGATTTGGATGCAGGCGCTGTTTGGCTGAAAATTTCTGCCTGGCTACTTTCCAAAATCCTTTGGAAAAATTGACTTAAAGAGGAGATCCAGCCTGGGTGAAGAAAATTAAGTCAGCAGCTACAAATACTACAGCTGCTGACTTTTTTAATATTAGGGCACTTACCTGTCCAGGGAGCCTGCGATGTCAGCACCCCACCCCATCTTCTGATCGTCTCCCGGGTGCTGCCGCCATTCCTGGTAAGGGAACCAGGCAGTGAAGCCTTTCAGCTTCACTGCTGGTTCCCGACTGCGCATGTGCCAAGCGCATTCCAGTTGGGCCCGGGTGTGGGAAAGGAGGAGGGCGGCCGAACTTCTTGGGGATTCGGCTGCAGCCGGTCTCCCGCAAGTGGGGAAGGGTCTCCGTTTCCCCTCCCCCCCTGAAAGGTGCTAAATGTGACACCGGAGGGGAGGAGGAAGCATATAAGCGGAAGTTCTGCTTTTGGGTGGAACTCCGCTTTAAGTCAGGTGGTGCCTTTTAGAGCCGGTCACAGAATAAAATTCCACCTATCCACCAGGAATCAGCATATATTTGATCGGTGTATGGCCAGCTTAAGAGTTAAAATCTGTCCCCCCTTTTGCAGGATGTTGTGTGGCTTAAGTGTGAACATAAGTAGACTTTGCTATGGATGGCGGCAGTAGTGGAGAACAGACGAGGAAACGGTTGACAGAAGTGGCGGAGTTGAATTTATTCCCCTAGCCAAGGCCTCTTAACAAAGGCCTACTGTGTTAGGTAAACGGTGGAGAAAGCGGCTTTAATTACTTCCTGCGAGGCTCAACTGTTACAGAAACGTCTCCCAATTACCTCACCCTTCCCGGAGAATAACGTCATTGTGCGAGGGGCACCCAGAGCAGGGCCATCCCGCATCCAAAGGCACTGCTCACAGATCCTCCTTCAAAGCCAAGTCCTTCGGCTCTGTGCTGATCTGGGATATCCCTGGAGTACCGTGTCATTCTGCAGAGACCCAGGGCAAGGAGCCATGACCTCAGCGCAAAGACCGCAGGTTCTCTCTGATGTCGTGTAGGACGATCAGAGTGTATTCTGGAAACCTGAGGATTAGCAGGGAACCTTTTTTGACGTGCCCCCTAAACCACGGCTTCCCAGGAAAGTTTATAGATCTTAATCCAAAGAATCCCACAAACCACTCAACCGCTAACCACAGGCACTCCAAGAAAATGTATGTTCAAGAAGGAAGGAAAAAAAATAAAATCTTGCTTCCTAGTTATTAATTTCTTTGAAATAATTGATTTGGCTTTACAAAAATACTCTACACATTATGTAATTTTCAGATCAAAAGCAATTAAAGGGGTTTAAATGAAGTAAACCACAAGAGCCAGAATTATTATACTTCAGTAAATTGAACCCGATTAGTTGGTGTGACTTTTGTGCCTTAAGCTGGTCATACAGGGTTTTTTTTTTTTTTTTTTTCCCCCCTTCATTCAGCCAGTGGGCAGACTAAAGAGGTGAATGAAGAAATCCACACACACACACACACACACACACACACACACACACACACACACACACACGCTGACACTGATCAGTCGTTGTAGCTGATTGGCTGTGGGTGCTGATAAAGGAACATTTTCCAACACCATTAACTTCTGTGAGCAAGGTTCAGCAGGCTCAATCCGTGTATGGCCAGCTTTTATTAAGGCTAGGTTCATTCATATGTGCCTGTGGTTGGTCATCTGGAGTCCGGTGGGTTTCTGTTCAGGTGCAAAAATTTGCACCTGAACTGGACCCAAAACCGCACAGGACCCTTTTTCAAAACCGCACCGCACATGTGTAAACCAGCTCCATTGAAAGCCGGTCACATTCACATGTTATGAGAATTGGATGCGGTTAAAGTGGCATCTGATTTGCATGTGTGAACCCAGCCTAAAGAATTTTAGGGTTCTGAAAATACATACTCGCCTAGGTGGATGCAGCATCGGTTTGATGCTGCAGCTGTCCCCCGCTGCCTCGAAGACCAAGAACCGAGTGATCAGACTCACTGTTCTCGGTCTTTAGTGAGCAGTGACTGTCAGTTTGTGGCTCTCTGATCTGCCCCTCCGTTCTGCCCTTCCAGTGCTCACTGGAGCACCAGGCTGTGGATGGGGTGGCAGCGGCTGGCTCAGGCTCTCAGTGGCTAGCAGAGAGGCTGAGCCAGCTGCTGGTCAGGCATCTGGGTAGGGCTGGGAAAAAAATCGATTTAAATCTTGAATCGAGTTGAGAGGTCAAATCGATTCAAAATTTAAGCAAATCGATTTTTTTTTTTTTTTTTTTTTTTTTCACCGCGCTGGTCCCGAGGCGCTGCGGGCAGGAGTTTTTAGGCGAGGCCACGGCTTCGGCCTAGTCCACGGCTACGGCCGGACGCCGCGGACAAGGCCGAAGCCGCGGCCTCGCCTAAAAACTCATGCCCGCAGCGCCTCCGGACCGGCGCTGACGCCGGGCCTGAAGAGCTGCGGGCAAGGAGTTTTTAGGTGAGGCCGTGGCTTCGGCCTAGTCCGTGAGGCCGGACGTCGCGGACTAGGCCGAAGCCGCGGCCTCGCCTAAAAGCTCATGCCCGCAGCGCCTCAGGACCGGCGCGGTTTCCAAAGAGAAAAAAAAAAACTCGATGTGAATCGAGGTTTTTTTTATTTATTTTTTTTTTTTTTAAGAAAATCTCCCAGCCCTACATCTGGGTAGATCCCGACACTGTTGTCGGGATCCCTGCAGAGTCTGGATTGGCTCTGATGTCAGCTGACTTCAGACTTTCAGTGGTTGTAAAGGCTGAAGGTTTTTTTACCTTCCTGCATTCTGTGCAGAAAGGTAAAAAAAAAAAAAAAAATCTGTGTGTAGCTCCCCCCACTGATTTTTGCAAAGATTGACAAACTTTCACATGTGTCTTTCAGCTTAAAGTGGTTGTAATACCTTTTAAGGTTTTTCACCTTAATGCATTCTATGCATTAAGTTAAACCTTCTGTGCTGCAGCTTTTTCTTACCTGAGCTCGACGTGATCCAGCGATGTGCACAATCAGAGCGGCTGCAGCTGCTGTCGCTCACCTCATTGGACAGATTGACAGCACCCGCTGCTGTGTATCAAAACCTGTGACACGGGGGCGGGGCCGAGTCCCACTGTCTGTGTCAATGGACGCAGCAGCCAGTCTCTGGCGCTAGTGCCCCTATAGAAAGCAGCTTTTCGTGGGGGCACCCGATAAGGAGGAGGGGCCTGGAGCGCCGACTGGGGACCTCAGAAGAGGATCGGGCTGCTTCTTCCCGAGAGTGACCCTGTTGCTTTTTTCCTTCTGCAGGAGATCCAGGCTACCTGGTACGAGAAGCTCCACGAGTGGGAGGATGCCCTGGTAGCCTACGAGAAGAAGCTGGAGGTGAATAAGGATGATTCTGATCTGATTTTGGGGCGCATGCGATGTCTGGAGGCACTAGGTGAATGGTGAGTTCAGTCTTCTTAAAAATGTATATTTAAAGTATCCTAAAAAGCAAAACATTTGTTAAGTTTTGGACAGAGGGGAGAGAGCTTAGAACACCGGTCAGCTTTTTGTTGTCATTGCTGTCTGTGCCCATTTTGGAGATTCACCCTCTCCATTTGACCTATTTACTGTTCTCACCAAAAGTAGAAAAATCCCAAATGTTGGGTTGACACCAGAACAGGAATAGATGGGAAATGTTCCAATGAGGACACTAGTACTGGTCACCTTTTGTGACAGCCAGGGATTCCCTCACATTTTACTTCCACTTGTGGTTTTGACCATGGGACAGAATCTCCCCAAAAGGACAAAGATGGCAATAAAAAAAAAAAACACCCGATGGGGTTGATGTTTTATACCTTCATCTTTTAAAGGTGATCTCCAGGCTTTAGTGAAGGTTAAATAGTTTGTTTTGAACAATCTGGTCTGAATGAACTATTACCTTCCCTACTAGATGTGTGTGCTGTATGAACTGTATTCCAGTGTGTTCTGGTGGCAGGACAGGAACTTCCCGTCCCAATCCTGGAGCAAAATTGAGTCAGGCTGAGCGCTGCTGCTCAGCGATTCACAGGGAGCTTTGTATTCCATGAATGAATACTAAGTGTACTCTAAATGGCAGAGATTGTGACTTCATCCGGTAGCGAGTCAGAAACTTCCCATCCAAGTTCCAGAACAAAAATGAGTCCGGCATTGCTCAGCCATTCAGAGTGCTTTGTATTCCATGAATACAAAGCTTCCTCTGGCTGAGGTGGGGGATGATATCAGTTTCCGGCTCAGCCAATCAAAGGAAGCTTTCTTTTCATTCATAGAAAACAAAGCTACCTGTGAATGTCTGAGCAGCGTTCAGCCCAACTTAATTTTGTTCCGGGAGTGGGATGGAATGCCCGTGTTCCGGCCGAACACATCACTGAATACGGTATGTAGCTGAGGCTATATACCATTCATACTTCGAACACAGCAGGCACATCTAGTAGGAAGGTAAAGCTCATTTGGACCAGCTTGGTCTAAACAAACGATTTAACCTTTACTAAAACATGGAGATCGGCTTTAACACATCTGGGTTCAGAAAGGGCGTTTCTGCTTTTTGAACCGGCGCAATACCTGGTGGATGGAAAAATGCTGAAGTTTCCAGTGCTGTTTAGTGCACAAGACCCTGGGTGCAGATCATGTAATCTTAGGAATAATTCATGACTTGCCGTGAACTAATGTATTTTTCAAAAACCACAGGGACTTTTCAAACGCAAGCCTGAGGGTGTGGTTCAAAAGCCTGGTTAATGCTACTTTTGGTGTCACTTAAGGTAACATTTAGGAAATGCTCAAATCTTTGATACATCATGCAAAATACTGGGTAGCGGTATGGGCCCGATTATGTAAAGCTTTAGATGAGAAATGGGACCAGATATTCCCCAGTATAGTAGCGCACAGCTCTGTGAGTCTTAACGTCTTTAATAAAAGAAGACGAGATCAAGTGGTTTTAACCTCTGCCGTGGGAAGAATAATAAAATGACAAGGAGCCGAAGCGCTTGTCAGCTTCCAGATAATTTCAGGTTGTCAGCACGCGCACCGCTTCAAAGAGCCTCGATATTATTCTCGGCTCTCCCTCGCAGCCGGCTGCGTTTTACCACACTTATTCTCCCGCAAAGAGTCCATGTACAATACATGGTGCTGCAGACAATTAGTGTGTTGAACACATGTTCTGATTCCTAAATGGCACCCTGAAGCGTTCTTAACCAGGTCAAATGCCTGATTCTGAAGTTCACGCTGGTTGCTTTGTGTTGGTTAATATATACTGTTCTATCCTGGAACCAAGGTGAGTGAAATCTGGCAAGGAAATAGAAGCAGAAATGTAATAATGTAAATTGGAGCGCTCAACATTCCTTTTGAAGCAAACGCGTGCCAGGTTTGCTTTGTTCTTCCCTCTCCTAGCAATATTATCTTACCTTATCTTTAAAGGGGTTGTAAAGTGTTTTTTTTTTTTTTTTTTTTTTTTTTTTTTCCTTTAATGCATTAAGGTGAAAAACCTCCTGTAATGCAGCTGCCTCCCTTTTACTTACCTGAACCTGGTCTTTCCCACGACAGGGACGAGCACACCAGCTCCAGACGGTGTCTCGGGTCCTGATTTGATAGATTGATAGCAGCGCAGCCATTGGCTCCCGCTGCTGTCAATCAAATCTAATGTCAAGGGGGCGGGGCGAGTCCTGCTGTCTGTGTCAATAGAAGCAGCAGCAGGACACGGGCGCGTACCCGCCCAAGTGCCCCGAGGGAGAGCACGTCTCAAATGGGGCACTCGAGAAGAGGAGCCAGGAGCGCCACTGATGGACCCTAGAAGAGGAGGATCGGGCCACTCTGTGCAAAACCAACTGTACAGAGGAGGCGAGTATGGCACGTATGTGTTTGTTTTGTGTTTTTTTTTTTTTTTTTTTTTTTTTTTTTTTTTTTTTTTTTTTTTATATCCATGAACCTTTACATATATCTTTTAAGGAAGAATTCCTGGTATGATCATTTTATACATAGCAACATTGGTCTAACTTGGACCGTTGTAACTGTGTATACCATACCTGGCTGATGCCTCGAAGATGAAAATCCATGAAGTAGACACCGCTACTCTAGTCATTTCCACTTGCTTACGGGTGCTGTGCTGAATGGCTGGCCTGATGCTTTCTGAGCACATTAAGTCAGTTGCTCAGCATGGTCACCATTCAGGGAATGCTTTGCATTTCCTGAATTAATGCAAAGCATTCTCTGATCAAGGTGGAGAGCGTGACATCACCACCCCGGCTCTCCACCTCTTCCAATCAGAGCGCTTCACTTTCCCCTTAAGGAATGCAAAGCGTTCTGAGTGGGCAAGGTACGGCCGTGATGTCACGCTTTCCACCTCGTCCAGAGAGCGCTTTACAATCATTCAGAGAATGCAAAGCATTCTTTGAACAAGGTGGAGAGCGTGACATCACCACCCTGACTATCCACTAATTCCAATCAAAGAAGGCTTCAATTTCCCTCAAATGAATACAAAGCATTCTCTAATTTGGCAAGATGGGGGTCATGATTTCAACCTTTCCACCTTGTCCAGAGAACGCTTTATAATCATTCAGAACATGCAAACCATTCTCTGAATATCGCCCATGCAAAGAGGACAACCTCCTGAGTTCAGAATGCATGAGGCCAGCTGCTCGGCGTGGAGACTTGGAAGCAAGTGGAGTAGCAGTGTCTGCTTCGGTGATTCCAGCTTGCAGGGGCATTGGCTGGGTATGGTATATACTGTGTTATGTTGGTCCAAGCTATGTATACACCTACCAATGCCTGGAATTCTTCTTTAATTCTGGAAACAAAAATGTTCTTTTTAATATTTCTCAAAAGCCTGAAAGGGTGTAACTCTATTTTGTGTGCACCAAATGCCTTTGCAAAAAAAAAAAAAAAAAAATCTGTCCCCCTTGGGCTCTAACATTGAGAAACCAAGTGATCAAACACTGCTGATCAGTCAGTTCTCAAGGCTCCCTGAGCAGGTGATTGTCAGCAACTCTCTGCTCCACTCCCCTAGGCTTCAGCCCGTTGTCTGCTAAAAAGGGTCACGGGAGTGCAGAACGAACTGCACTCCTGTGATCCACAGGGGAGATACAGCCAGACGAGCTTTGGCTGTAGTTCTCCTTTTAAACTTGTTCAGATCCACGCTATAGCCGAAAGACGGGAGGCGGTCAATAGACGTCCTTCCCTTTGTAAGCTGGACACGCCCCCCTGAAGGTGCGCACTTTGAATACCCAAGTCAATGAGACTCTGGTGATCACGGATTCGAGTAAGGGGTGATCCCGGTCCCTTACCTCGTGATCGACTGCCAACCAGTGCCTCATCAGTGCCAGCTATTAGTGCCTTTCAGTGCCGCGCACTAGTGCCACCCCATCAGTGTCGCCTATCGGTGCAGCCTCATCAGCATACATCAATGAAGGAGAAAAATTACCTGTTTGCAAAATTAACAAAAATAAAAAACCCAGAGGTAATCAAATACCACCAAAAGAAAGCGCTATTTGTGGGGAAATAAATTATAAAAATTTCATTTGGGTACAGTGTTGTATGACCGTGCAGTTGTCGTTCAAAGAGTGACAGCGCTAAAAGCTGAAAATTGGTCTGGGCAGGAGGGGGGTTTAGGTGCCCAGTAAGCAAGTGGTTAAAAGGGCCTTGTAAAGTGGTGATGACATCATAGCCTGTGCAGAGAGAAGACCTGTGGGAGGGGGTCAGCAGGCTCCTCCCACTACAGGCTACTTGCAGGAAACTACAGGAGGGTGGGACGAGACCAGTTACCCCGCACAAGGAGAGAGCATCAGTGATTGGTCTGTATTACTGGAAGCTCCCACACAGAGGGAAAGAGCAGGAGTTATTTCATGCTGGAATACTGCACAGATCTGGAAGAAATGGACACTGAGTTACAAGTAAGACTATGGCTCTGATCCTTTTTGTTTAGCCATATTTCAGTTTTTAGCATTAAAAGTAGTGTTGGATCTAGAAATACAAACTCATTTGCTTGCCCTTTTGTGTGTAGATAATTTTATAGCTGTCTAGCATATTTTGAGAAACACCCTCCAGTGATAAGTGTACCTTCCACCAGGTGTGTAAACCAATAGCAGCGTTCGTGCAAAATGCCCTCCCTGCAAAGTTTCCATGGGCCTGGCATTTGGTTATTAAATATGTGAAATATGTTTACAACTCCATGGAAGCAGCGGAGCATATCACCTATAGCTAAACAGGTGTGAAAAATCAGTCATTCAGAAGTGTTATGTCTACAGCCTCCAGGTTTTACAGTCCTTAAAGGAACACTCCAGTCAAATATAAGTTATTCAGGCTGTCCGCTTGCTAAATCCCTATAGGCGATGTTCTAAGGTCAGTACTCCACCAAAAAATATGCACAAGTACATTTTATTGGTTATTAAAGTAGTAATAAACTTTCAGCATTTTTTAGTTTAGCACATTGAGCACATAAAGGTTAACTTCCGTAGTGTTAAACTTGTGGAGCAATTCCCACCCCTTACAACTTTTCAATGAGGCTTCCTCCTTCAGAGTTGCTTCCCTGAACTTCCAATCTTTAAAGGATAGAGTTAACGGTGGACAGTGCAATCTCCAGCCAATTTGTTAGCTTGGATGAGGGAGGAGCAGGAGCATGCCTTGCTATCCTAGGTTACAGAACTGTGTGTTTCTATTGTTGCAGACAGTGTAGGGAGACTCCACTCCCTGAATGCAAGGGTGGCTTCATAGGATGCTGCAAAAAAAAGAGCCCCCCTGAAACGGGAAACCTGGGGCGGTGCTCGTGTCACCAGTTTAAGCTGGAACATAGGCAGGGTTTAACCCTTTTACTGCCACCAGCATATGTCTTACAGTAGTGGCAAGGGGGAGAGGTTTTGCACACTCCACAAGCCGGCTGTTGGCTTTCTAATAAAATCGATCTGGTGGCTGTACAGCCACCAGATTGCTTTCTGTGACCCCGGAGTGCAATCTGTGCTTCGTTAGCTTCAGTGGAGGGGAGGTGAAACATCAGAGGTTTTAAGACATCAAGGGTTTTTTTTTGTTTTTTTTGTTTTTTTTTAAAAAAAGAGAACCTTTGTCCTACAAATATTACACAGGGCACTTTTTGTCTGTGATTTGAAATAAAATAGTTATACCCAAGCACTTAAAACCCCTCAATTGTTTAGCCTGCTCCACGTCGTCATCCACGCCCCCCCCCCCCCCTGTATGCACCCACACACACATCACAGGCATAAACCCTGTTGTGAGCGCCTACATACCAAAATGTTCCCTTTTTGTTATATAAAAAAAAAAACCCTTCATACTTGCCTCCTCCGTGCAGGCGGTTTTGCACACAGTGGCCCCGATCCTCCTCTTCTGGGGTCCCTCGTCGGCGCTCCTCCTCTTCTCGAGTGCCCCATTGGAGAAGCGCTCTCCCTCGAGGCACTTGTGGCGGGTGCGCTTCCGTGTCCTGCTGTGTCTATTGACACAGGACTCTGCTCTGGCGCCCGCGTCATTGGATTTGATTGACGCCAGTAGGAGCCAATGGTTCCCGCTGCTGTCAATCTATCCAATCAGGACCCAAGACAACGGCTGAGCTGGTGTGCTCATTCCCATCGTGGTAAAGACTGGGCTCAGGTAAGTAAAAGGTGGGCCTCTGGGGGGGCTGCTGCACTAAAGGTTTTTCACCTTAATAGAATGCATTAAGGTGAAAAACCATTGTGGGTTTACAACCCCTTTAGCTCTAACTCTCTAGATTGATGACCTGCAGGGGTTTCTAAAGCATCACCTATGGAAAATGTAGGGTACCAAAGTGTGATGTCATTTTGCTTGACATGTTAGGTTGTGCTGAGTAGAGACCCAATCTCTTAGGCCTCATGCACACTGGATGGTTTTTACAGCTGCTGTTTTTGGCTTCAGGCGTGTGTTGTGTTTTTTGTTTGTTTGTTTGTTTTTTTTTTCTCCGGCATGTTATCCTATGTGTCCATGCACACGCAGGCTGTTATCAACGTTTTTTTTGGCAGGGGCATTTTTGGCTGGAAAGAACCTCAGAACTAGTGGGTTTGAAGAGGAGTTTTCCAGCTTTAAAAATGCTCTAGTTCTGAAAAAAGTTAGACTCTACTATTTTGCATTTTTAAGCCAAAAGCTTTTGTGGGAGTTATAATTAAAAAAAAAAAAAAAAAAAAAAAAAAAAAAAAAAAGCTAAATGCTACAGCTACTACTTTCTACAGCTAATGCTACTGGCATTTTTATAACATCCAATGTGCATGAGGCCTTATATTTTACCAAAATATTGCATTTGTGTGCCCTCAATTTAACTTTAGTGTATTATTGGCTGAAATTTTGCGCTTGGTTAAGCCTTATGCAATTATTGTATGACATGAAAAAATTGGAACTACCACAATTTTATTCTCTAGGGTGTCTGCTGTCAGAAAATATGATGATTGGGGGTTTTAATGAATTTTCAGGCCTAAAATTACCTTTTTAAACTTGTGTGCAAAAACTGCTTTAGCAGCAAATGGTTTGAAAATGAAGAAGCTGCAAACTCAAGTGATTAAATCAAGCTGCTGAAAGTGCTTAGAACTAATCACTTTTAATGGTTGCTGGCACCGATCACACATTTTCAGGTAATTGCTTCCACAGAAAACCTTTTCTGGACCCCCCCCCAGTGTACTGTCACAATAAAGGTATGGGAGCAGTCTACATTTCTTTCCATTGTAGTTCTTATTAATAAGGTTATTTGGGTTTGTTGGATCCTCAGCCCTCGCGGAGAGTTTGAGGCCTGGACGTCAGATGTCCCTTTCTGTGTCGGGGAATGTTTGCATGCGGCGTTCTCTTTAGAACTCCTCCTTGGAAAGAACAATAAATATGTGGCCTTGGGGGCTCAGAAAGCCTCACTGCTCCCTCCTCCTGGTTTTTTTTTTTTTTTTTTTTTTTAATATAAACCTCGAGTGATGGACAGGCTGAAACATTTAATTATGACAGTGTTGTGTGAAAACCGTTGAGGACATTATAAACCTCTTCATATTTTTCCTTTGGATTTTTTATGATCATCAGCCTGTTTTATGAGAAATGCCTTTACCACTCGCCTATCACCTGCACACAGGCCTTTTGTCATCTGAACAGCTTCTGTCGTTAAAGTAGAAGTAAACCTGAACTTGCTGACTTGCTAAAGCACTGTGTATTATAAAAAGTCTTTTTTTTTTTTTTGCATCTCCTGCAGACTGTGCAGCCACTTCCTGTCTACATGCACTCCAGAAATGGCTGCATGGCATTTCTATGGACAACTTTCCTAATGGGGACAACAGAGGACTGTGCTTGTAAATATGTAAAAAAAGAAAAAAATCTCTGCCCTGTTTACTGTTAAAGGATAAGTTCACCTTTCAGAGCATGTTGCACCCATAATTCGGGTGTAACGTAACATGCTCAATACCTGCACCCCCAATTCCCCCTTGCTTGCGACAGCGAGTGGGGTTCTCACCCCACCCGCTATTACGTTTTGAAAACAGCGCGGCTGTGCTTGGCTCTGCCCACACAGCCGCATCATTTATTCATAGCGATCTGTGAATGAGAGAAATACAAGTACCATCAGCCATTGCAGCTGATGGATTGAAGTTCTCAGTGGACTGCAAGAGTGCTGATGGTACAGGCTGAAAGCTGCAGGGCTTGCCTGTAGGATCCGGACATTGCAACCCTGATCATGGATGCCATGCTGTGCAGCCTCCCGAGGGAAAAAAAATAATAAATGCATGTCTTTCCCCCTGCAAAAATGTTAATTTTATTTATTTTTCCGCTAAATGGTGAACTTAAGCTGGCCATTGATGTTTCAAATCTCAGTCGGTTCAGCTGGCACTAGCGAAGATTTGAATCGTGTATGAGCAGGCAGGATTCTACCCAAGTCAATCCATCGATCAACTTGAGTACCACCAGCATGTCACATTTTTACATGCAATTATTATAATCACTGTGTTCTCCCAGCAGGGACAGCTCCCCAGTACAGGTAAAAGTGATACTATTAGATCTAGTCCTTCCACCAGGTTAATGACTAGTATGGACACCACTTCAGTAAGTGTTAAAATGTATGCAGTAAGTTTTCACTTCGATAAGTCCCAGACTGTTGGTTGAACCCTCCAAGTGCTTTGAACAGCACACAGCCAAACTTCCCTTCCATTCATTCATAAGAGAGAATTGGGAAGGGGCTGGAAGCTAAGCAAAGTCTAGGAAGGCGTATCTCATGATTCTGAATTAAGGCCTTGTTCACACCATGGTGCAGAGATATCCGTTCTTTGTTTTTTTTTTTTTTGGGGGGGGGGGGGGGGGGGGGGGTTTGTTTTTTTGCATGCATTCTGCAAGAGCACCAAACAAAACAATGGTTCTCTATGTGCCCTGTTCACACCACACCATGTAGATTTTTTTTTTCTATGCAGGAATCTGCAACGTGCATGCCGTTTTTTGCATGGGAAAATAACTGACATGACATAAACATGGTGTGAACAGGGCACGTTCTGGCACTGGGATGGGAAGTTCCCATCCTGCTTCGAGAACAAAATCTAGTTGGGCTGAGTGCTGCTTAGCCATTCATGGGAAGCTTTGTGTTCTGGGAATACAAGGCTTCCTCTGATTGGCTGAGCTGGAAACTGTGACGACATCCACCCACCTCTCCATCTCAACCAATCCGAGGAAGCTTTGTATTTATTCATGGAATACAAAGCACTCTGCAAATGGCTGAGCAATACTCAGCCCGACTCAGTTTTGTTCTGGAACCTGAAAGAGAGGTTCCTGACTCACTACCAGATCACAGCACTGTATGTAGCTGACAAAAAGCTTTATTAGGGGATATTACAGGCAGCCATTTTTGTACCATAAACAAACATGGGAGGAAAGCCTCTTTAAGGTCACACCCTTCATAACAACCTCCAGTCTCATGGAGTGTCTTGGCACAAAATTTTGGAGTGTGTATGTGAAAATTAGTGCTCATTCAGCCAAAAGGGCATTGGTGAGGTCAGTTACTGATGGATGAGAAGACATGTTTCGCAACTTTGTGTTCCAGTCAATCCTAATGATGTTCAGTAGGGTTGAGGTCAGGGCTCTCTGCAGGATGCTGGAGTTACTTCACACCCAACTGCTCAAACCATATCTTTATGGAGTTGGCCTTGTACACAGGAACACAGTCATGTTAAATCAGAAAAGGGTCTTCCCCAAACTGTAAAACAAGGTTATAGGGGCACAAATGTCTAAAATGTTTCCTTCTGTACCCTCAACTGGAAACGCCAGAACTCGTCAGACTTTCAAACTCTCTCCTTATAAAAGGAACACATTAATAAAAACCTAACAGAGCCTCTAATCTATACTCAGCATATCCAGAACAAATTATAAAGTTTTGCTTAGAACTTTGTATCTTTGCCCAAGCTTGAGTTGGACTTTAATCATCACCTAGAAACGACTGACTTCACCACTGCCACCCACACATTTAAATAACCGTTCCACTTCATATAGGTTTGTTTTGCAAAACCAGTTCCCTGGACACCATTCCTAGAAATCATTGGCAGCAAACTGATTTTAGGTATGATAATCCCCACAGCACCATGAATGAGCCTCGTAAAAAAGGTAGTTAACTCCATTCTGGCTGTCAGATTTTCACGTTTCGGTCATTATTGCAGTAGCATTGTACAGACATAAACATCCGTTGAGTTTGCATCTGTTACTTTTCATGGAGAGTTAAGACTGCATGCATCTTTTGGGACACTATGCTTCAGCAGGTACCTTTTTTTTAGGCCCTTGTAATAAAGAAATCCATCACTGGTCAGATGCAAAATAGATTAGAAGACTGGAAGTTGAGCATTTAAAGGACCTCCAAGCCCAAGAGCTGGCTTAGCAGATATCTAGGCGCAAGAGTCTGGAGTGTGTCTGATCTAAAATATCTTAGTTTATGGCAGTGTAAGGGGCTGGCTTTTTTTTTTTTTTCTTTTTTTCTTTTTTTCAATGCATTCTGTTCTCTTTAACCCCACAGAACCAAATATCATTGTAGCCCTTATGCCCAAACCAAATTCAGCATTGTTAGCTAACTTGACAATATTGTGACTGATTTGGAAATATTATATATTATGAGTTCAGTTTTGGACAAGTTGAGTTTGAGGAAGTGGTGTGACATCTAGACAGATATGTCTGTTAGTAATGCATGAGGAGACTGATGGAGTGAGTTGAGGGGTGGAGAGATAGATTTGTGTGTCATCAGCGTAGCAATGATAAACGGCTATGTTTTTTGAGATTTCTGGTGTCATCTGTTTGCCAGGGTTGTAGGGATCGGGGCCTGATTCTTTGTGTGGTTAGGGGTGCGAGCTCTTCCAGAGTGAAGGACAAGAATTTATTGTAGACAGAAGTGGCTTGGTTTGGGCAGGACGGGGTGAGATTGTCATAGAGGTGGTCAGTAGCAGAATAGAGGAGAGAGGGGTTGAAGTGGAGACGGATTCTACGGGTGATGGTTAGGCGATTGGAGGGAAAGGTGGTGGAAGACAGGGAGAGCGAGAAACTAAGGTGGTGATCAGAGAGCGGAAAAGGATTGTTGGAGAGGTTGCATGGAGCGCATAGGTAGGGGAATACAAGGTCAAGGGTGTTGCCATCAGAGTGGGTAGAAGCCTGTACCCATTGCTTCAGGTCAAATGAGGAGGTTAGACTAAAGTTTAGAAGTAGGAGGAGTATTTGTATTAACACGGATGTTGAAGTCACCAAGAAGGATTGTGGGAATTTCAGGAGAGAAAGTAGGGTAGCCAGGCCGAAAGCGCATCAAGGAAAGTTGATAACGGTCCAGGGGGATGTTAGATCACAGCAATTCTTAGGTTGGAGAGAATAGACGTATACAATGAACTTCAAATGATGCGTGACAGAGGGAGGAGTGAATAACCTGGAAGGTGCTCTGTGGGGATAGGAGGAATCCCACTCCACCTCCCTTGCATCCATTAGGTCTAGGAGAGTGAGCCCAGAGAAGGGCACCATGGGAGAGGAAAGCAGGAGAGGGAGTGTCCGATTCATGGAGCCAGGTTTTGGTGAAAGCAAGTAGATTAAAGGAGTTAGTGACAAAAAGGTCCTGAACGGTGTTGTTTGTTGCAGACAGAGCAGGCGTTCCAGAGGGCACAGGAGAAGAGGAGACTGGTTATGGGAAGAAGAGTAATGGACACTAAATTGCGTAGTTTGCAACTAATGCTAGAGGATGTAGGGTGATGGGTCTGTTGGGTACGGTTAAGTAAGGAAGGCCCAGGGTTTGGGGATATATCTCCAGAGGTTAGGAGAAGCAGAAGAATAAGGGAGGTAATCTGAGAATACGATTTTTATATGAGGGGACATGCTTCAGCATCCCGGGGGTTTTATTAACATATGGGCTTAAAGTTAGACGTGATGAGTGCAGTAATAGGGAGAGGGGAGAAGTGACGGTGATATGTACAGATTGTGGGGCGACAAAGTTTGAGACAGGCTGCAATTGTGAAAAGGAGCGGTAAAGAAATGAGGTTACCTGCAGTCTGATGTTTTGTAAAGTAGTTTGCTGTTGATATTTACTTTGTGCAAATTGCTGAAGTGCAAGAGCACAAGTGCCACTTATTTAAAGAACCCCACTTTTTTGGAAGAGGCCCTGTTTTATACTGTGATGGGTGTGGATGGAGTTTGGGTATTAATCAATCAAGAGGTAATATTGGGCTCAAAGCTAGCACAGCAAACTTTTCACACCACAATCAAACTGCAAGAGGACTAAAAGGCCAAGATTGTAAATATAAGGGAACCCAGAAATTTAAGTAAGACTTAAAAACGAAATAAGCATCAAAATACTGAACATGGCTGCAGATGGATATGAAACGGTAAAATCAATGCAGTTTACCAAAAAAGATATATTATATTTTATGTGATAGATGGATAGAATTTTTTTATTTTTTATTTTTTTCTCTGTAATTGTGTTGGACAATTGCCGTATTAAACAGATGAACAGTGCCATTTGCAGACTGATGGCTTATTTTGTGAATGAAGGCTCCAGCCTGCAGCTAATAACTGTCATACCTTGCAATAGTGATTACATGATTGGAAGCCACTTTGGTTTTGATGGTTAGTGGGAGCCAGAGCTGTCAGTGACAAACCTGGCCTCACAGGTAACAGCTGAACACACATACTGTAGCTGCTGACTTTTAACCACTTCAGCCCCGGAAGAAATTTGGCTGCTCAATGACCAGGCCATTTTTTGCGATGTGGCACTGCGTCGCTTTAACTGACAATTGCAAGGTCGTGCGACGCTGTACCCAAACAAAATTGACGTTTTTTTTTTTTTTTTTTCCCACCAATGGAGCTTTTTTTGGTGCTATTTCATAATCTCTGCGGTTTTTATTTTTTGCGTTCTAAAAAAAGTCATTTTTGAAAAACACTATTTTGTACATTTTGCTGTAATAAATGGCCCCAATTTTTTTTTTTAAAAAAAGCTACTTTTTTTTTTTTTTTTTTTTCAGTTTAGGCCGATATGTATTCTTCATATTTTTGGTAATAAAAATCGCAAAAAGCGTATATTGACTGTTTTGCGCAGAAGTTGTGTCTACAAAATATGGGATAGTTATGCCATTCTTATAATTTTTTTCTTACTAGTAATGGCAATGATCAGCGATTCTTATCGAGACTGCAACGTTATGACGGACACTTGACACATTTTTGGGTTGATTGACAATTGTATAGCGATCAGCGCTATAAAAGTGCACTGATTACTGTATAAATGTCACTGGCAGGGAAGGGGTTAGCACTAGGGGGTGATCAAGGGGTTAACTGTGTTCCCTGTGTGTGTTATAACTGTGGGGGAGGGGACTGACTAGCGTGGGAGATGACAGATCGTGGTTCCCAGCTCGTAGGAAATCACGATCTCGCTCTCCTCCCAGAATTGGGATGCGTGTGTTTACACACACAAGTCCCTGTTCTGCCACTCGTGGCTGGCGGTCATCGCGACCGCCGGTCATGAGCATCAGCACCCCCGAGCATCTGGTATCCCGTTTTTAATGGGACTGACGTACAGCTAGGACAGTTCGCGGGATTGTGCCGACCTGCCGCAGTATGACGGTGGCTGGTCGGCAAGTGGTTAATATATTGATATTTTTTTTTTTTTTTAGAATCTAAAGGCAGTTAGGGGTTTGCAAATTGCACTTGTACTGGTTGGGTGAACTATACCCACCTCCCTGTAGTACAATGACTTGAGTGGAAATACTCTGCAGGATCTGTAAACATTTCAGAATGGCCATGCCATGTTGCCCCCTCCACCATTTAATAACCCGAGTTTTGTCCTCTGAGTGAAGTGTAAATAACGGTAATATTCAGCACAGTCTGTGTGGGTGGGCCGCACAGGTCACGGACACCGCTGTGAACATAAACACTCGGTAAATACTGACATGTGTGTCTCTTTGTATCTCCTCTCTCTCCATGTCTGCGGAGATTACCCATGTACTCCCAAAGAGACCCAGATAAAGAGGACATTATTAAGCTTATTTAAGCTGCGGAAACTAGTACCATGTGAGACAAATATTCACTTTTTACTCTTCCCTGGGAATGTTTGAAGACTGTACAGCAATGTTTTTTGTTTTTATTTGTACTTTGTATATTTGCTTTGATTAAACAGAAGGGTAACCATATTGTGTAGCACACATACCGGTACTTGGTATCCTTGTGCTCCACGTCAGGGGGGGAAAAAAAAGACCTCCTTCGTTCATTTATTAGGGATACATTTTTAAATCCATAAAAAAACATTCTATAGTTCATTAATTTAGGATGTAGCGCTTAGTTTAGGACTGTAGATGCTTGGTATCCTGCCCCGGGGATGCATATGAAATCAATTTTTTTAAAAATCCTTTAATCCATTATTCTATTATGTAGCACACATACACTATATTGCCAAAAGTATTGGGACGCCTGCCTTTACACGCACATGAACTTTAATGGCATCCCAGTCTTAGTCGGGTTCAATATTGAGTTGGCCCACCCTTTACAGCTATAACAGCTTCAGCTCTTCTGGGAAGGCTGTCCACAAGGTTTAGGAGTGTGTCTATGGGAATGTTTGACCATTCTTCCAGAAGCGCATTTGTGAGGTCAGGCACTGATGTGAACGAGAAGGGATAAGATCAGGACTCTGTGCAGGCCAGTCAAGTTCCTCCACCCCATACTTCATCTACACTATATTGCCAAAAGTATTGGGCCACCCTTCGAAATCATTTGGTAGAGGGGAGATTGTGGTGTGGGGTTGGGCCTGGCCCCTTAATTCCAGTAAAGGCAAATCCTTAAAGGGGTTAAGGCAGTGCACACAATCTCTGCCAGCCCCTCTGCTAGGATTACATGTAATATATACTGTATGCTGTTTATGTTCTCCTGTGTCCTCCTCCTATCCTCTCCCCCTCCCTGTCGGTCAGCTCTGTGTGTGAGTCCCCCGCCCCCCCCTTCTAGCACCGTTCCGAGCAGTGCAAACATTACTGCACACAAGCACTGCCATCCCCCTTAACTTCACAGCATCACAATAGTAAGCAAACTGTCACTAATGACAATTTTGCTTACATTGTAATCATGTGATTGCTATGAATGGTCATAGCGATCACATGATACTCCAGCTGCTCATAGGGGTTAGATACAGATCAGTGTCCACCATGTTTGCGCCGGTGCGCACATGTGCTCAGCAACAGACAGGTACATCGCTGAGCTTCCAGCTGCTGCCTGCTAGCAATAAATCTGTTAGCTGGTGGCAAGTGGTTAAATAAGATGTAGTGCTTGACCGGCAGGATCCTTCCAATTTTATCAGTCTAGTACACTCTTCAAACAAGCCCTGATGTAGAAGGACCCTTTGAACCCCCAAAACGCATTCAATTTTTAGAACAAACGTCTAAAAACAAAATCTGGACTTTTATATATTCCGCTTTTGGCCTCTTTCTTTGACACCTAATCCCATCCCGTGAAAACAGCCAGCCTTCGGTCACCACACCTAGGACAGCTGCCTAACAGCTTTGTTAATATGTGCAGAATGATCCACATTGGATGGCCCTTCAGAGGGCATTTGACAAGCGGTGAGGGGGCATTATGTCCCTTCCTCACCTCCTGATTTAACCCAGTAAATGCCACACTACTGCGCCACCACATATATTTGCATTGGTCCCGTTTGGTGGCAACGCCTGCCAAATGCGATATGCTATTTGTCACGAAGCACAGCATTGCGGCCGCAACATGTACAGCTTTCCCTAGAATGCAATAAGACAAACCTTGAGCTTTTAGAACCCCTTTAAAGTTGGAATTCCTACAGAGTCTATACCGGCTGAATGACCTCAGCCAACAATGGACTTTAGTCGGCTGTCGGCTGAATATCAATCACAGGAGAGTAGAACTATGTGCATTCTTGTGACCCGTAGAAGTAGGGCCAAAAGAGTTTTGCCCTTAATTATTTGTATTAAAGTTTTTATCAAAAAATAAGGTAAGTTAGATTTGCCTACTTGGGCATCACATCTAAGGTTTCCAAGGCCATATGTGGCTCCCGAGCTGCTGGTTGGGGACCGACTTGTGGTGTAACTTGGGTCTATCAGCCATTTTTGTAAGCTTTAGCCTTCATCATATCCCTTGTTTCTGTTATAGAAATAAGCCTGGTTCTCTTGAGTATTACATCAGCCCATGCATTCCTGGAAAGGGGTGTGCATTCTCCCTGCTTTACTGATCCCTTATTGTCATCTTGTAACACATCAGATATTGTTTCCTCCTCCAAGTCTGTCTGATTGCATTACTAACTATAGGCCATATGGTCAGTAATTTAGAGGTATACGAGTCACCTGAGGTCTCCTGTATCAGGGCGTCATTCTGGGGAATATAGAAGCTGAAGTCTGGAATTGCTTTCACTCCATACATTCCTAAATATCTTGCTAAAATCACAAACTCTCCATACTCTTTTCCTCATCAGTGGAAAAATCTCACAAAAGCACGAACGAACCTGACAGTTTCCTCCTGTACTTTTCAATTGCTGTCATTCTGTAGTCTGGTATGCATAAAGCCCCATTACTGAAAGTCTCCATCTCTAAGATCTCCTAGGAATGCAGATAGAAAATGGCATGATTGTCTGTTGCAGATTCGCAGCATCAGCAGAGAACCTTTCAGGGGAAGTTTATGTAATCTTAAGGTAAACATGTTAAAAGTGAATCACACTAAGGATATAAAGGCCCCTTCACATGAGAGTAGTGCATTTGGAACGATCGTCCAAGAACCTATTTAGTACTCAATTTTCGAGAGCCAATCATGACCGTTCATGAGAAAATATCCAAAGGGACGAGCATGAGAATTTCTCTTGTACAATATCGGAACAAACCATTTTCGTGTAATTAGTATAGTGTTTCTATGAAGAAAATTGTGTGACCAAAGACCACACATGCTCGGAAATCAATGAATACTGTACATTACAATAAATTACATCACTGCCAAAGTTGTATTCTGTCTTACAAGAATTTTTTTAACTTTAGTAACCGATTGATTTTTGATATGTCTAGAATGGGAAAAAAAAAAAACAATCATTTTGTAAATACAGGCAGCTGAAGTTTGTGCAATTCTTCTCTTTGCCTGTAAGGGCCTTATCACACAGTAAGGCGGTAAAAACAGGCGACTGAGCCACCCAGCTGAATTGCAACAATACAGCTGGACAGGACAGTAAACATCAGCGGCTTCAATTCCTTTGCTGCGCCATTTTTAACTGGGGAGCGCAGAGTTTAACAGGCGCCACTGGCGGTCCAACCTGCCTATTGAGTTTCATTGGGTGCAACCAGCGAGCCAAATGCTGTTGGGCAATTTAAGAGCCTTACTGGATTCGAACCATTGTCCACCTGGACTTGAAAGTGAGAGAAAATCCTGAATTTTCCATAGGTCTACTTTTACTGTCTGTGTCCTGTTGGGGAGTTTTTTTCCTTCCACTTCCTATATACAACAGGAAGTCCCCCTCATTTTCTGTCCCAATAACAGTAGTCACCAGGACAATCTATCCAGCAGAGATACGGACAGTGATAAAAGCTTGGCAAGTGTTTACCATTAACTAATACAATATAGTTTTGGGTATACGTACACTTTAATTAGTGCAAATAAGGGACTACTTGGCAAAAACAAGCATTAAAGTGGTTGTAAACCCTTACAGACCACTTTGTGCTACAGGTAAGCCTAAATTAAGGCTTACCAGGATATCTCCTAAACCTGCACAGTTCAGGAGATATCCCCTGTATTTACTTGTGCCGACGTCATCAGCACATGCGCACTGACACAAACTGAAGCGATGGCACGTATGTGCCGTTGCTTCAGTGAGTGTACCGTTACCACGCGCATGCACAGCAAATCACAGCGTCGGAGCCGCAATACCCGGAAGTAACCCCCGGGAGTGGTGTCGCCAGCTGGTGCTGTGTATGGGCACTGCAGCAAGGGCTTCGATCTCAGGTAATTCATAATGAGCTAGTATGCTATGCATACTAGCTCATTATGCCTTTGTCTTGCAGGTGTTAGTTTTTTTTTTTTTTTTGTTTTTTTTTCAAAGTGGGCTTACAACCACTTTAAAAAGCATTTTTTAACCCTTGTAAGGCTGCTAGATTTAATGGGTGAAGATCAACGGACAAGCCCTTGATCTACGCATCAACACTCAAGCAATTATGATGCAGCTGTTTATGAATGAAGCCTGCAACCACAGAATGTAGGTATCTTGCACCCTGCTGAATACTCCCTAATAAAAACTGAGCGGGGTGGAGGGAGGTGGTTTTGGGAATGTTCTTGAATCTGACCTCCAGCCTTCCCTTCAATCTTGCTTAGTTGAATCGTCTCCTCTCCTGGACTGAATTTGCTTTCTCTGATCACACTGTGGTCTTCTCACAATGTACATTGGCAGCTGCAGCAAGTCAGAACCTGACACAATTCCTGGCTGGTGGATGCCAAGCAGCACCTAGCCCTTTCCTCCCCAGTCTTGACTATTCCTAGCTCATCTTTCATTTTTGGATTTCCATTCTTTCAATCATGGAGACTCCCTGTTACATGTGGGTGTTACCCAGGGCGGTCTGCATGCCAATACAGTTTGTTTAGAAACTCCCACTCCTTCAGGCCACATTTACATCTACCCATCAAGACATTTTGCGGTTTGCACAACCCTTCCTAAACAACCCACTGCTTGTATCAGGGCTGAGGGCTCTTGAGTGCAGAGGCAGGGTGCTACAATGTTTTTCGGAAGCTATGTACAGAACTCTGCTAGCTCCTTCCACCAGCCATGATCTGCCTGCTTTGCATATAGAAGCACAAACACTGGGTCTCAGATAAGGTATGTAAACAAAAATAGAATTGTTTTATTTAGCCCTTGTTCGCATCAATACGATTTGACACTTCAAAATTGCCTGAGAATTCGCACCCTATTTTCAGCAATAGAATCGTACAAATCGCTGTAGCCACGTTGAAAAAGGTACCTGCACTACTCTTTTCTATGACTTCATTGCAAATTGCACTGACATCTGTCTGTTAAGTCTTAAGCCACAATGAAATCGGCGATCCAAATTGCACTTGTCTGCTGCTTCGAAATCGTACTGAAGTAGCACTGGTGTGAACTAGGGCTTAAAAATGACCTTGCCCTGCCCTTTAAGAGGTTTGCTATGCCAGGAGGCAGAGTGTGGCTTATGGTCACTTGACTGCGGTGATTGGCTGTCGTGGCAGTCACATGATTGGAAAAGTCCCAATTGCAAACTTTCCATGAGCCGCCGGTCACTGTGGCGGGGCGCGCACTCTCGACACAGCACTGTTGGCGCTATTGCATGCAAATATGCAGCCGCACAGCGCTAAGGCCCAGCCCCATATTTGCCTGCCATCGGCGCTAAGAGGTTAATATATTAAAGCAGAACTCCCCCATCCCTCCTCACGATCAAAAATAAAATGTTTAGTCCTGAAAGTTGTCCCTGTATAAAACTAAGACAAACATACTAGTCCAGTGGTCTTCAAACTCCAGATTGCTTTGATTGCCTTTATCTGGCCCATGGGGCACTGTTCCTCCCACTGATACCAATGATGGGGCACTGTTCCTCCCACTGATACCAATGATGGGGCACTGTTCCTCCCACTGATACCAATGATGGGGCACTATTCCTCCCACTGATACGAATGATGGGACACTTCCTCCCACTGATACCAATGATGGGGCACTGTTCCTCCCACTGATACCAATGATGGGGCACTATTCCTCCCACTGATACTAATGATGGGACACTTCCTCCCACTGATACCAACGATGGGACACTTCCTCCCACTAGCACACCAATAGGGGCATAATGCCTGACACCAACAATGAGGCACTATTCCTTCCACTGGCACCAATGATGGGACACTATTCCTTCCACTGGCACCAATGATGGGGTATTTATTTCTCTCACTGGCATTGTTTACTTCTACTGACACTGGGACATTTTCTACTCCCTCTAACCACAGTCTGGACCCGTAAACTGGCCCCTTGTTTAGGAAGTTTGGAGACCCCTGTACTAGTCCATGGAGTCCAGCATGGTCTTGGTTGTAGGGAAAACAGGACCATACTTGACTGCCTGCGATGCTGCTCTCCAGCGCCGCCATCTTGAATTCAGATCTGACGCTTACTCGGACATGCTGAGGAGATCCTGTAGACCTGGCAGACCACCTGGCATGTTTGTGTATGCACCACACCCCCTGCGCATGTGCAGACACTCCGGGGGACCTTGACAGTAAACTGGCAGAGACCCTACGCCATTTCTGCGCATGCACGAGATCCCACGGGCTGCCTCCTCGGATGATTGATTGTAGAAATTCTGACCAGTTTTGGTCATAAACTGGTTAAACTGTATTTGTGTAGATGGAGTCTCTAAGGGTAAGGACCAGCCCTGTATAACCTAATGTTATATAAGTTTACCGGAGCTGTTCTGACTGGATTTAACATTTGGCATAATCCTTACATAAGAAGGAAAATGTACATATTTTGAGCAGGACGTAGCCTGCCTTCACAAAGTCTGCGAAAATGACATTTACCATCAGATCCTCTCCAGCCTAAACAAGTTTAGCACATTTTCACCACGGATTCGGCAATTAAGACACGAGAGGGGGGAAATGTAAGTGCGATGGCGTATAGGCGCATACTTGCTCGATAGAGTCAGCCGGAATGTTGACATAGGATCTAACGCAAACTCATTGTTAATGGAACTGCCATGGCAACATCCAGCGCTTAACTCGCAGCCCAGTCCATTAAACTGGAGAGTACATTCGCAGGAGCAGCCAAGAAAAATATATTGACTCAAAATAAAGAATGTTATGTTTTTTTTTTTTTCTTTTCCTCCCCTTTTATTTGTCCCCCTTTCCAGTAGGACCAGAACCTGTCAGATTACCGTGGCAGATTTCGGCGATTAGTCAGTGATTATTTTGTTTTCCATGTTATGACGGGAAAATTGCTATAATAACATTTTAGGAATGGCTGCAATATTGTTCATGCCGTAAATCCGAAGCAGGTGTCAATGTTTTGGATCCACGTCACGTAGTAAAGAGCCGCTTCTGTGCTTAATAAAGCCGCTCTCTTTCTAGGACAGACGGGACTTTTTGTATTTTCAGACGTATTAAAGTTTAAATCCATCTCTCTGACAAATTGGCGTTTTGTAAGGCGGGGCAGTAAATCAGACACTTGTGCAAAGAATTTATTAACAGTCTTGTTTCTATATGCCCGTACAAGTTCTTAAAAAGGAACACCAGGCAAACTGCTTCTAGTGGTTCTAAAGACTGAAAGTGATTGTAAAGTCTCGTTTTTGTTATTTTCATAGGAAAAAAACATGTTCTACTTACCTGCTCTTTTGCAGTGGATTTGCACAGAGCAACCCAGATCCTCCTCTTCTGTGTGCCTGGCCCCTCCCTCCTGTTCAGTGCCCCCACAGCAAGCAGTTTGCTATGGGGGCACCAGAGCTGAGTCACAGCTTCGTGTCCATTCAGACACGAATCCCTGCCCCCGCTCTCCCCTGATTGGCTAGCTGACTTTTGACAGCAACGGGAGCCAATGGCGCCGCTGCTGTTACAGCCAATCAGGAATAAGAATCTGGGCAGCTGAGACACTCGTGGACATCGCGGGACCTCAGGTAAGTATTAGGGGAGGCTGCTGCACACAGAAGGCTTTTTATCTTAATGCATAGAGCATTAAGGCCCTGTACACACTAACAGACTTTCTGCAGATTTTTGTCTTCAGATTTACCAAAACCATATAATGAGGGCAAACCTTAAAGAGGAAGTAAACACTGGTGGGTTTTACTTCCTCCCTTTATTTCCCTGTAAAGGTAAAGCATAATCTACTATGCACCGCATACTAGCACATTGTGTGTCACTTACCTGAAACTGAAGCCTGCTATGTCACTGCTGTCCCCACTAGCAGAGAGCATCCATTTTCGCCCCTCTTTCTTCCGGGGGCCGCGAACTCCGGCTCTGTGACTGGCCGGCGTCACATGCGCGCGGAAGCCGCCAGTGACGGCATGACCCCTATTAGAAACGGCACGATGTTCCCTTTCTAAAGTGCGCCTGCGCCGTAGTCATTGGCGCTCGGCTTTTTAGTAAATATCTCCTAAACCGTGGAGTTTTAGGAGATATTTCAAGCACCTACAGGTAAACCTTAATATAGGCTTACCTGTAGGTAAAAGTGGTTGTACAGGGTGTACAACCACTTTAAGAGTTTCAATTTGTATGCAATCAGGCAGGCCCTTGCACTACATGGTTTTGGTAAATCTGAAGACAAATATCTACAGAAAATCTAATGGTATGTATGAATGGAGTCTAAGATCAAAAACCTTCTGCCTTTACAACCCCTTAAAGGTTTTCCACCTTTAAAGTGGGGAGTACACTCCCATCTCTGACTTTTACCTATAGGTAAGCCTATAATAAGGCCTACCTATCGGTAGTGTAAGTATCTCCTATATGTGGGCCATTTAGGAGATATTTACTGTACATGCAGCCAGTGATATCACTGGCACATGCGCTTTGTAGGAACAGCTACCTGGGCAGTCGCACAGCCCGAGTCCGTAAACCCAGCAGGAAGACCGGGTGAAGATGGGAGCGCATGCAGCGGTGACAGCGCGGCACTTGATGGCTTTGTTTTAAGGCAAGTTTACCATAATGTGCATACTAGCACATTATGCCTTTACCTTGCAGAGTACAAAAAGAAAAAAAAGCGTTTTACTACCACTTTAATGCATTAAGGTGAAAAAACACCTGTGCTGCAGCATCCCCCTGCCACTTTTTTTTACCGAGGCCAATTCGATCCAGCGACGTGCACGAGTGCAATGCTTTGCCTCTCTTCCTCCTCATTGGGCAGATTGATGGCAGCAGGAGCCATTGGCTCCCGCTGCTGTTTAAATGCTGTGTTGAGGGACAGGGTGGCTCAGGAGCGAGCACGCACGGGTGCCCCATGGAAAGCTGCTTTCCTTTGGGGCACTTGCCAAAGAGGCGGGGCCTGGAGCGCCGGCAGGTGACCCCAGAAGAAAAGCATCCGGGCTGCTTTACAAAAGCAAAACTATTGCATGTAACAAGTCAATATAACATGTTTGTTTTTTTATTTTAGAAAAAACAAATGTATGCATGTGTGAATGGTTTGATGTGCTAAAATATATGTAATTCATTTCAGCAAGTATTATGATTTACACACTACTGTTGGGCCTCATGTACGGTAGCGGGGCACAATCTTGTGTTGCAGAGGATGACTATAATTTGACTTTACACTCTGTACACATGTCTGGGAACTTGTGTGTGCCAAACACGTGAGCTGGGATTGGTATTCTGGGCATGTGCTGTAAAATGGTTGTAGGGATGCAAATTTTCAACCAATTTTAGAAAACCTCAGTGGCTGCAGATTTGTAATGAAAAGGTAGAATTTGACAGCATTACAATATGACTTATGGATCAGTGATATTTTGGTGTCTGTAAAAGTGGAGCTTTGCTTTTTAATTAATAGCATAATGCAAATAGCAGAGATGGAGTATTCCCAGAGTTGTTGTATAAAGTAACTCCTAATGGCCAATCAGAAGCGTCATGCAAAGAATAAAGATCTGTGCTACCCTCTGACAGCCAATCATAAATCCTATTTTTTTTTTTTTTTTTTTTTTTAAAGCTCTACCTCTAAGCTGTTCAAATCTCAGTTGTGATTGGTTGCTAAACGTTACAGCACAACACGTTTTGTATGATATTAAAGTGGTAGTAAACTCAGAATTGTTTAAATCCGCTGACAGGCAGGCTTTTTATAACAGAAGAGACCCTCTCTTCTGTCATGTCCCCCTCCCCCCGGCCTGTCAGCGAGTAATGTCATCTGAGCCATGCATGCGCAACTCAGACCACATTTCCGGCCTGCTCTGCGTGTTGCAGCAGAGTGACGTCAAATCAGCTTGAGCCAATCAGGTGGCCAAAACCCGTAACGAAGACGGAAGTGAAGATGGAAGAGCCAGGGAGAGTCCTGACAGCCCATCGCTGGAGGGCTCCGTGTGTCGGTAAGTTTGTCATAATGTAATAGTATGCGGTGCATACCAGTATATTGTGGCTTAAACCTCCAGGGAGGCACATTATGTTATATTGTAAAAGAGACTTTATTGCCGCTTTAAAGACCATATCCTATCCCTGCCATCTCTGTCTGTGTATAAGTTTTGCATATGCACACTGAGTCATGCCATGTCTATCCCTATGTCTCTCTCGCAGGGGGCAGCTCCATCAACAGTGCTGCGACAACTGGACCAGCGTCAACGCGGATGCCCGTAACAAGATGGCGAGGATGGCAGCAGCCGCAGCATGGGGATTAGGTAAGATTTCTGGCTTATGTAACGTGTTACCGCTGTGTGTCATGTCTCCTTTCATCATGGTAGAACAGCTGCGTGACTGATGTGATCCCATGTTACTAAATAGACTTCCAGGCTTAATGGGATTACATAACCAGCACTTCTATACCCCCATCTGTAAAATGTATACATACAAGCCAGTATACAATTTCCTAATTGCTTGTCTAGATTGCAGTTCTTTCTTTCATACGTCTTTTCTGCAAAGTTTGGACTTCCTAATCACTAATTAAGAAGTAATGGATTACACCCGTCACATTTTCCAAATTGCTTATACTTTGAAAAAAGGTGCCGCATTATCCGTAGCTTTCAAACGGGCCAGCGCCCCATCGTTCAAATTTGTCATCCAAAGTGTTTGCTAAGTCGCCAATGCTGTAATTATTTTGTAAATTATCAGCAAGAGGTAGAAATTAAATCAGATTAAAACCCCTCGAAGAGAGACTATTGCTCATTTTTGGTGTGTGTTTGGGCCTGCAGCATTCCTTATGCCAGTAATTACTAAATGCTTCCTGAATGCATTTAGCGCTGCACGCTTTGTCTGAGGGACCTGTACGTGTGGAAAGGACTCAACACCTTTCTGATTGTGTGTTTTACCCTTCTGAGGTCATTGACGCCCATGTTCCCAGGACAAATTCAGCAGTATGCGTATACATTGGATAAAGCGGAGGTCCGCACACCGCTGCAAAAATTAAAAGCCAGCAGCTACACATACTATGTATATATATGTTTGAAGTGATATTAATGAGGAGTTCCGCCCACCGTTTTAAAAATTAGAAGAGCCAATCTTTCTCTCCCTCTCTCATATAATATTTATATATAATTTTTTTATTTTTTTGGGGGGCAGGAGTGGCTGGCTCCCATGTTGACTGGGGTTGTGTTTTGTCTTTTTCAGAGAATTGGGATAGTATGGAGGAGTACACATGCTTAATCCCCCGAGATACCCATGACGGGGCTTTTTACAGAGCTGTTCTGGCCTTACACCAGGATCTCTTTTCACTCGCCCAACAGGTACGTGGCCCCTTCAAGAGCTTACCCGTGTAAGTTTTGTTTTTATATGAAGCTGAATTTTTGATCTTCCCAGAAGTGATATTTATTTTTTATTTCGGGTACTTATATAGCGCCGTCAATTTACGCAGTGCTTTACATATTAGATTCACATCAGTCCCTACCCTCAAGGAGCTTACAATCCAATGTCCCTAACTCACATTCATACATACATATATTAGGCCCAATTTGGACAGGATCCAATTAACCTACTAGCATGTCTTTTGGAGTGTGGGAGGAAACCGGAGTACCCATATATTTCAGTTATAGGTTAAGTCTGTTGTGCTGATAGCGGGGAACCAGCCGAGATTCGAACCATGCGTGGGCAGGCTGAATGCACCAAGTTGATTGATCGACAACCAGCCTGCCGGATTCACTCGCGATTGCTGAGCCTATCCTCTACTAGGACCCCCAGGTCCTTCTCCATCCTAGATTCCCCCAGAGGTTTCAACCCCCCCCCCCCTCCCCCAGTATATAGATTACATTCATATTTTTGCCACCCAAATGCATTTTTTTTTACATTTTTTTTCCCAATTAAACCTCATTTCATAACCTGACATAGTGTTCACTATTACAGCCAAAGCTTTTTTTTTTTTTTTTTTTTTTTTTTTTTTTTTTTAGTTTTGGCTAGAGTCTGGCTTGAAGCATCGATTTTAATGATCTCTTTCTTATATTGCAGTGTATTGACAAAGCCAGAGACATGCTGGATGCAGAACTGACAGCCATGGCTGGAGAGAGCTACAGCCGAGCCTACGGGGTAACTATTGAACTTTTTTTTTTATGAGCTTGTCTTTCCAATGCTTTCATAAAGGGGCTTGGTTCATCTCAGACAAACATACAGTGTCGCTCTTAGCCCACTTATCGGATGCCGCCTTTCATTTTCGAACCCACTCTAGAAGAATGAAAATACTCTAGTTTGTTTGTAGCCAGTTGTGTAGATTACTCTTGTGGAATGAGTGATTCCCTCCCTTTCTTTTCAGGCCATGGTCACCTGCCAGATGCTGTCCGAGCTGGAGGAAGTGATCCAGTATAAGCTGGTGCCAGAGCGGAGGGAAATAATTCGTCAGACCTGGTGGGATCGGTTACAGGTAAGCGGCGTGGCTGTATACAACCAGATCATTTTTTTAGTTAAAATCAGTTTTTCCCAGTATACTCTCCTGATCTACAATATTCTCCCAGAACAATGTTTTTCTTCCTGTTCCGTTCTCTTGCTATAGGCAGTATGGGTCTTTTTGCAATATACATACACACACACCCACACCAATCCTAAGCGGCCATAAAATTATGACCATCCATCATAACTTGTTGCGACATGGACTCCACTAGACCTCTGAAGGTACTCTGTGGTGTCTGGCACCAGGCTGTCAGTAGCAGTTCCTGTAAGCTGAAAGGTGGGGTCTCCATGGATCAAACTTTTTTTTTCCAGTACATTCCACAGATGCTCAATTGGATTGAGATCTGGAGAATATGCAGGCCAAGTCAACACCTCACACTTGTTGTGTTCCTCAAACTATTCTTGAATTCATCAGACCATTCCACCACCTTCCATTGCTCTGTGGTCCCGTCCTGAGGCTCCTGTGCCCACTGTAGGCACTTTTGGCTGTGGATATTGGTCAGCGTGGGCTACACAGCTCTATACACAGCAAACTGTGATGCTCTGTGTGTCTGACACCTTTCTACTGAACCAGCATTTACCTTTTCAACAATTTGAGCTACAGTAGCACTTCTATTGGGTTGGACTACACAGGCCAGCATTCACTCCCCATGTGCATCAGTGAGCCTTGGCAGCTCATGACCCTGATGCGGGTTCTCCAGTTTTCCTTCCTTGGTCTGCTTTTGGTAGGTCCTGATGACTGCAGACATGAGAACTTCCCACAAGAGCTGCCGTTTTGGAGTTGCTCTGACCCGGTTATCCAGCCATTGCAATTTGGCTCTTGTAAGTCGCTCAAATCCTTACACTTGGCCATTTTTTCTGCTTTTAAAACCTCAATTGCTCCCTAATCTTTCCCACCCACCTTCAGATACCAATGTAACAAGACAGTCAATGTTATGTTACCTGTCAGTGGTAATAATGTTAGGGCTGATTTGGTGTGTGTATATATAGGGGTGAGATTAAAATGTTTTTCTTTTATACCATCTTTACCAACACGGGTGGGAACAGACACAACGGCACACCGATAAATATCAGTCCTTACAAATATAACATCACAGGAAGGCCTAAGGACGCTGGAGCCCCAATTCCCTGAAACATGCTGGCTGTTTTAGGTTGTACTCAAAGGATTTTTTTTTTTTTTTTTTGTTTTTGTTTTTTTTGTTTTCCAACCAGTTGGAGTTTCCAAGACTTTTCATTGCTGCTTACCCCTGCTTAACATTAATCACCGGGACCAGATGGCTTGCACCCAAGGGTACTTGGGGAACTCAGTCAAGTAATTGCCAGACCATTGTTCCTAATTTTTACTGACAGTCTACTGACTGGAATGGTACCAGCTGATTGGAGAAAATCCAATGTAGCACCAATATTTAAAAAGGGCCCAAAATACATCCCTGGGAATTACAGACCAGTTAGCCTAACATCAATAGTATGTAAACTCTTGGAGGGGATAAGGGACTATATACAATATTTTAGTAATGAGAACGGTATCATTGTCAGTAATCGGCATGGTTTCATGAAGAATCGTTCTTGCCAAACCAATCTCTTAACCTTCTATGAGGAAGTGAGCTGCCATTCAGATAAAGGAAGGCCGTAGATGTGGTGTATCTGGATTTTGCAAAAGCATTTGACACAGTTCCCCATAAACGTGTACTGTACAAAATAAGGTCCGTTGGCATGGACCATAGGGTGAGTACATGGATTGAAAACTGGCTACAAGGGCGAGTTCAGAGGGTGGTGATAAATGGGGGGTACTCGGAATGGTCAGGGGTGGGTAGTGGGGTCCCCCAGGGTTCTGTGCTGGGACCAATCCTATTTAATTTGTTCATAAACGACCTGGAGGATGGGGTAAACAGTTCAATCTCTGTATTAGCGGACGATGCTAAGCAGTTCAAAAACTTCTCCACAGGATGTGGAAACCTTGCAAAAAGATCTCAACAAATTAATGGGGTGGGCAACTACATGGCAAATGAGGTTCAATGTAGAAAAATGTAAAATAATGCATTTGGGTGGCAAAAATATGAATGCAATCTATACAGTGGGGGGAGAACCTCTGGGGGAATCTAGGATGGAAAAGGACCTGGGGGTCCTAGTAGATGATAGGACCAGCAATGGCATGCAATGCCAAGCTGCTGCTAACAAAGCAAACAGAATATTGGCATGCATTAAAAAGGGGATCAACTCCAGAGATAAAACGATAATTCTCCCACTCTACAAGACTCTGGTCCGACCACACCTGGAGTATGCTGTCCAGTTCTGGGCCCCAGTCCTCAGGAAGGATGTACTGGAAATGGATTAAGTACAAAGAAGGGCAACAAGGCTAATAAAAGATCTGGAGGATATTAGTTATGAGGAAAGGTTGCGAGCACTGAACTTATTCTCTCTGGAGAAGAGACTCTTGAGAGGGGATATGATTTCAGTATACAAATACCGTACTGGTGATCCCACAATAGGGATAAAACTTTTTCGCGGAAGGGAGTTTAAACAAGACTCGTGGCCACTCATTAAAATTATAAGAAAAGAGGTTTAACCTTAAACTACGTAGAGGGTTCTTTATTGTAAGAGTGGCAAGGATGTGGAATTCCCTTCCACAGGCAGTGGTCTTAGCGGGGAGCATCGATAGTTTAAAAAAAGATTTAAAAAAATTAGATAAGCACCTAAACGACCACAACATACAGGGATATACAATATAATACTGACATATAATAACACACATAGGTTGGACTTGTGTCTTTTTTTTCAACCCCACCTACTATGTAACTAAACTCATGGAGCTGGCTTTGTGCACAGGGACACAAGCCTGCTGGGACAGAAAATAACTTTTCCCAACTTGTTCCCACAAAGTATGAAGGGTGCAAACATCTAAAATGTGTATGCTATGGGATCAACAATACCCCTAACTGGAAACGCAGCAACTCAAACTATTCAGGGGTTTCTGTAAACTTTTGGCCATATAGAGAAGGTGGGGATAGTCAGGTGTGTACAATCTTTTGGCCATATACTATACTTGGGGTATTTAGGGTAAAGGCCGTAGGTTTAAGTCAAAGCACTGTGCTTTTTATAATACTTGGCTATACCTTCACTTTGTTTCAACTTAGTACAGGTACACTTTAAATGCCAGCATTTTCACAGCATTCTTTTTCCCCTGGACAGACTTTTTCCAATTTTCAGGTAAACTTGTACAATCCAGGTTTTGGTCACCTGTTCGCTCTTCACCCCATACAGCACCAGATTATTACATTCATATTGTCAGAGGGAAAAACTTCTCGGTCACCTTACAGTCTGGCAGCGGATGGGCGGAAGGGTTTTTATGGCAGGATGGAAACCAGTTAGGAAACTCATATTTTAGAGCCTGACGGTACAGGGCGTGAAGGGAACAAGGATCAAGGCTTCTATTAATACTGCTGTTTACAAGTCTTTCATCGCGCAGGACATTCCTCAGGGTTTGTTTTTTTTTCAGTTGCATTTCTGTTGCGCAGTGTAGCGTCTGCTGCGGTCTTTATTAGGTGTGGAGGTGGTGGGGGGAGCAGGTATTTCTCACTTTCAGTAGCCAGATAGTCGGGACGCGCGCTGGCACATTGGCCGCACAGGCAGACTGGGCACGAGGTAATGCTCATCCTCTGTGCAGACGGTTTGTGCTAGAGGGGAAGAGCGTTAGCGGCCAGTGACTGTCTTCCTGGCCAAGTGTCCTGCAAACATTAACATCTGGGAAATGCACAAACTGGGCCCAGCCAGGGGAAACGCAGGCACTTGCCAGTGCCTTCCGGCGGTGTCTGCCTGGAAGGCGCGTTATTACTATGATCACCCATATGGAGAGCTGTACAGAATCGGCGTCATTCACACCTATTGAAGCCACTTTGGCGCCAACTTTCTTTAATCTCCCCATTTTTACATGTTCTAAATATTAAAGAGGGAGCTGCTAAAAAACAAAAAAAAAACTTGGATTGGGGGGGTATTCTCAGTGTGTGTTTTTTTTTTTGTTTGTTTTTTTCGCTCTTTTATTTTACAGGGTGTGTGTTTGTTTTTGTTTTTGTTTTTTTATCTTTAGCTTTTAGACTTTTCTTTAAAGTGATTCTAAAGGGGCTCTCCCTCCTGATTGGCTGACACACAGCAGTGGGAGGCATTGGCTCCTGCTGCTGTCAATCAAATCCAGTAGACCAATGAGTGGAGAGGGGCCGTGACACTGTGTCTGAATGGACACACACAGCCTCGGCTCAGGTGTCCCCATAGCAAGCTGCATGCTCTGCGGGCACTCGACAGGAGGGAGGGACCCTAGAAGAGGATTGGGGCTGCTTTGTGCAAAACCGTTACACAGAGCAGGCAAGTATAACATGTCGTTTAAAAAAAAAAAACACCAGCCTGTAAAAGAAATGTATTACTTGCCTGTGTCTCCATCGGTGAATCTGACCTTCAGTCACTTGCAAAGCTATGCATGGCCATGTAATCTTCAGCTTTCTACACTTTTAGGTATGTCAAGTGCCTGCATTCCCCACTGCAGCCTGATGGTTTCTCCACTGCAAACTAAGTCACTACTGTGTTTCTGTAGAGCTGTAGTGGAGTAGGGACTACTAGGAAGAACCACAGCACACAGGGTGTCCTTCTAGAATGATTTCCTTTATTTTATTTATGTGCTCTAAACTGGTTTAAATGAACAGTTGGCAAGGGAGCAGGGCATGTTAAAGGGACACTCCAGATATACGGCTGTAACAGCTATAGGTAAAGCATTGAACAGACTGTTAAAGAGGCAGTAAACCCTGTTGGGTTTTACTTCCTCTTTATTTCCCTGCAAAGTTAAAGCATATTGGGCTACTAGCATCGCCTAATAGCCCATTATGTGTCACTTACCTGTCACAGAAGCCTGCGCTGTCGCCATTGTCCCCACGAGCAGGGAGCTTCCATTTTCGCCCCTCTTCCTTCCGGGGCCGCGAACTCCGGCTCTGTGACTGGCCGGAGTCGCGTGACGTCACTCCCGCACATGCGTGTGGGAGCCGCCAGTCACGGCATGACCCCTAATAGAAACGGCGCGATGTGCCCTTTCTAAAGGGCTCCTGCACCGATGACATAGTCTTTTTAGTAAATATCTCCTAAACCGTGGAGGTTTTAGGAGATTTTTCAAGCACCTACAGGTAAGCCTTAATATAGGCTTACCTGTTGGTAAAAGTGGTTGTACAGGGTGTACAACTACTTTAAGCCGGCCTATCGGTGGTTTGAATCTCAGCCAGTCCCTGCTGAACCAGCCCAGTTTTAAACCATCTATGGGCAGGCTGAATGTACCCAAGTCGATTCATCGATCAACTTGGGTACAACCAGCATGTTGGATTTTCGGGATGCGATTATTGCAAGCAGCTGTAGCACAATCGCTCCACAGAAGGGATTTCCCCATCAACACTCACTGTTGGGGGGGGGGGGGGGGAGAATATGAGTGATTTTTCTTTCCTGCAACCTGTGATTTCAGGAAAGAAAATCACATAATCTATAGCCTGCCTTTTAGCACCGGTTCCTCTGATTTGCTACATGACTGCATAGTAAATGGGGTGGTGAGCCTACGATTCTGTACACATCATGTCACTTTCTCTCCCCCGGGCCCCATCCAGTTGTGCCTGCCAGTAAAACCACAATGATGTGATTCTTTCTCTGATGTCTCTTCCACCCATAACACAACACAAGTGGCTCCCCTGCTTATCACCATACAGGGCAACATCTGTATATTAGGCAGTGTAAAACTATTACAGGTCTCTTGGGTACCTGGAATTCATTTTAAAGCAAAACTGTGCTTGTCTGATGCACGGTAAAGCAACAGATTTGCTATGCCCCTCTTCCCCAACAGCATACTTGGCTTTCTTCGGCTGCCTCTCCAGTGCTTTCATTGGAGCATATGATTTATTTCATGTGACAGCACTGAGCCATTCACAGCAGCAGCAGCACTGTCACATGGGTGTATAATCCTGTGTATGAGCCACCTGAAGCTTGTACAAGGCGATTTTCTTTCCTCACAGCACGTGAATGGAGCATCTGTGGTGCAGTGAAGGAAAAGGAAGGATGTGGTGCTGGAAGGGAAAATAAAGTGAACCTGTTGCTTTGCCCTGTATGGGGAAAAAAAAAAAAAGCACAGGTTAACTTTCAATGTGAGCACGTCACATGTGTTTAGTTTATATAATTAATATGGCTTAAGCAGTCATGGAATATTCCTGCAAATACATTTTAAAATTATTCTAAATTGTCTTTAGTGGAGCTGTGCAGCCCATTGATGGGCCCAAACTGGGAGCAGAGCCTCATCCTTTTCTAGAGCTAGGCCCACCCCCCCCCCCTGCCATTCAGCAGTCCCCATGCCAGTGCCTCCTCTTACAGTGCTTTACCTTAAGAGTAAGTGTCCATTTAATGAACAACATGGCTCTGGAACATGAAGGTAGTTTTCTTGGAATGATCTGTTATATTGCAGACTTTGTATTTTCTCTCAAGGACCAGCAATTCTTTAAGTGGTTCTAAAGGCTCAAGGTTAAAAAAAAAAAAACCTTCTCTGTGCATCAGCCTCTGTGCTGCAGCTCAGTTTCAGGGTCTCGGCAATCTTCTTATAGCCTAGGCCATCTTTATGTAGAGCAACAATTCTTTTTTTTTCAGATCCTCAGAGTTCTTTGCCATGAGGTGCCATGTTGAACTTCCAGTGACCAGTATGAGAGGTTGACAGCGATAACACCAAATGTAACACATCTGCTCCCCATTCACACCTGAGACCTTGTAACACTAACGAGTCACATGACACTGGGGAGGGAAAATGGCTAATTGGGCCCAATTTGGACATTTTCACTTAGGGGTGTACTCACTTTTGTTGCCAGCGGTTTAGACATTAATGGCTGTGTGTTGAGTTATTTTGAGGGGACAGCAAAATTTACACTGTTATACAAGCTGTACACTCACTACTTTACATTGTAGCAAAGTGTCATTTCTTCAGTGTTGTCACATGAAAAGATATAATATATTTACAAAAATGTGAGGGGTGTACTCACTTTTGTGAGATACTATCTATATCTAATATTTTTATTTATATCTATCCTTTTAATATCACTTTTTCTACTAAACACAGACTTTCTTTTTTTTTTTTTTTTTTTTTTCCCCTCCCGCTTCCCAGTTTACTAGAGGATTGCACCACAATGTACTTTGTTTACAGAGAATTAGAACAAAGCATGTCTATCAGTTCTACAATACAAATGATTCTTTGTGTTTCTGGTACAGGGCTGTCAGAGAATTGTGGAAGACTGGCAGAAGATCCTGATGGTCCAGTCCCTGGTGGTCGGTCCCCATGAGGACATGAGGACGTGGTTGAAGTACGCCAGCCTGTGCGGCAAGAGCGGACGTTTGGTGAGAGCTCCTTCTGATAATCTGCAGAGTATCATCGGTCTGTTATTACATCTGTCAGTCAGCACTACCCACAAACGTGTCATTACACGGGTCCATTCCTATGTTAAAAAATAAGCAAGCTTCAATTTTTCCACACTCTCTCAGTGCTTTGGGTGGTACAGGCACTTTCTGTCAATCAGTGCCGTTTGTGTCATTGGTACACAACACAGATTTAACTTCTTAAAGTGCACTTGTCAGAGAGAGCATAAAATGCTGTAAAGTAAGCCAGCAGGTTAGGTATGCAGGCACCATCTCTCTTTATAGGAAACTGGTTATGATACAAGTATTTGGGCTGCCATTGCTGACCTTCTTGTGCTTCTGGGTTCTTGCCAGTCTCCAGCTTCCATACGTTTTCTGAGTCACTGTCTGAAAAAAGCATGCAGACAGTGAAGACAAAACTGCATACATACAATACATGCTTGTTTTGGGTAGGTGACTTTGAACGTATATCAAGCTGCTTGGTTGGCCATGGCAGACTGCTTTTTGTTCCCAGCAATGAGACATCAGGGAAATTTTTTGTTTGTTTTTTTTTTTTTTTTTTTTCAGTTAGTGAAACTAGCTGTAAAGAGTAGAGCATTGCGAGCCGGCAGGCTTTTTTTTTTTTTTTTTTTTTTCAGAAAAGACGTGTAATGTCTCTTCTGCAATAAAATACGCCTGTTTGATCCCTTGCGAAATGTACACTGGGCTGTGCATGCATAGTGTGCCAGGATGACTGCACTTGGCACTGACCAATCGAAATGGCCAATGACCAGCACCTGGAAGAACTGTTGGAATTAAGGTAAGTATTTGTGCTTTCAGTTCCGCTTTAAACACAACCTGCTTTGCGTATGGCTGCTGCATTGAGGTTAGGTTATGCAGTAGTTTGGAGCCTATATTTGATCAGAAAGCATTTTAAGGTGCTAATGACATTAACAAATAAAATCTTATGTTTTCCTTAATTACCTTATTTTAGACCCAATTATTTAATTATTGGGTTTCTGTGCTTCTCTTGCAATGCAGGCAGATCATGTCTGATGGGAGACGCCAGCAGGGTGCTTCACATCGCCTCCTGAAAATATCACAGCACCCACCAATACTTCTCTCTAGCATCCTCAGCCCTGATGCAAGCAGCAGACTGACTCTTGGGAGGAGTTGTGCAAATATCAAAATGCATTGATGAGTGGATGTCACTCTGGAGCCATTCCTAGGTAGACTGCATTTGAATGCAGACCACGCTGGGTAATTCCCGCGTACAATGCGGAGTCTCCGTGTTGAAAGAACTGAAAATCTAGTGAATGAATGAGGCTGGTCAGGCATAGTCAGGCTGGAGAGGAAAGTGCTGGGTGACGCTGGACATCCTTCAGCTAGTAAAGAAAATTGTATACAGACCTAATGCCAAGCCTACTGAAAAATAAATGTTGGGTTTCCCTACACTTAAAGGATAAGTTCACCTTGGAACATGTTAGAAGTTTCACCAGTTTTTATGGTGCAACATATGTTCCAGCATCTGCAGCCTCTTGCAAACCCCCCCATTGATACAGACAGCAGGATTCGGCTGGATTGGATTGACAGCAGCGGGAGCCAATGGCTCCTGCTGCTATCGGTCTATGCAACAAGGACCAGAGACAGCGGCTGGAGCTGCTGTGCTCGTCCCCGTCGATGGAACCGACGGGTTCAGATAAGTAATGGGGGGGGCACTGCGGGGCTGTTGCATTAAGGTGAAAAACCTTGAGGGTTTACAACCCTTTTATTTGTCATTTCTGAATCCTGCCCTGGAAAAGTCTCCAGAATCTTGAATGTTGCCAATGGCAAGCCAGATAATCTTTCTGGTCATTTTAAATCAAGCTTTCTATAGAGAGATGAAAAAAGACTTTCCCTTTGGAAAAAAAATAGTATCCTGCAATTTACCTTTTAAAAGAATCGCCAAAGAGTTTGTGTGTTCCCTCATTTCAAATCTAAAGCATGTGTTAATGTGAACGATTCAGCATTTTCAGGCGTGATCCCGGGTGACACGTTTGATCCGTTTTTATGTTGGGAGGATGTAGATGAGAAGTTGGAATCAGGCACTTACATCATGGATCATCGTATAGATGCCCAGGGTGTGCCCTGCGCAGGAAATGCTGTTTAAGTCTCTAACACTTTATTATTTATTATTAAAGCCGTCAATACATACAGTGAGAGATTAGTCAAAAAGTAATAAAACGTTGGCTCATATTATTGCGGATCCTTGTATGAACTTAGAACTGGGTTTAAAAAAAAATTAAAGGTAAACTCATCTATTTTTTTTTTTTTTTTTTTTTTTTTTTTTTTTATTCTTTGTTTTTGACTGCAGTAAAAAAAAAAAAAAAAAACACTTTAAAGTCTAGGGTGGCAACTAAACAATTATCCCCTTGCATTGGGGCTACGCTCAGACTGCAGAGGTTAGTAGCCCATTCTGTATAGGGGAGAGGAGGTACAGTTTTTTGCTTACCTGATCCTCCTCTCCCCCTGCAGGTGGCACTGCACCACAATCCGGCAGTAAACTATCCCTCAGTGTCCTCGCATCTCCTGCGCTGGTCTTGACATCAGGACCCTAAACCTGCAGGGGTGCAGATGGTGCGGGGGTGGAGTAAATCTACTTTTATTCTCCTAGACATGGGGCTCAGCCCCAATACAAGTCATAATTATTTAGTTGCCCCATGTAGGGAACTTTGTTTACATGCTTGTGTCATTTTTCTCAGTAAGATTTCATATGCATGTTTTAAACACCAGAGGGCTAAAATGGACCGGTCAGTAACCTTACAAGACTGCATGAATAAATTCCTGACATGTCACAATGCATAGCAACAGTATGTGTTTGTTTTTTTTATGGGATTTTAACGGTGCCGTAAACGCAATGGAGCCAAACGGTTTTAAGTTGTGTCACACAGAAAGTTATTTTTTTTTTCTTTTCACAAAGGCGGTGACGGTAAAGAGTCTATCCCGACCAGTTTTGCCACTCAGGGCTTCCTCAGGGGGTTTTTTAGACGGTCCCCAGAACAGTTTCCCAGTACTTCCGGACAGGAGCCAGCAAAGCACTGCAGAGGACACACAGGGCCCCATGCGACCGCAGAGGGAACACAAAGTCCAAGCGCACAAATTGGTAATGTAGAAATAACCGAGGATGCCAAATTGAGAAACTGATGATCAGAAAACAGCACAACACAGGCTTTGTGAAAAGAAAATAACTTTGAGACACAACCTAAAAGACAAGTGGTTTTCCTCTTTGTTCAACAAAAATTTTAACTCTGTATAAATAAAAATGTATAGATCTAGATCGATGTATAGATGAGAGAGAGAGATAAAAATAGATATAGAGAGAGAGGGATATAAATAGATATAGAGAGAGATATAAATAAGATCTAGAGAGAGATAAATAGATATAAATAGATATATATATAGAGAGAGAGAGACATAAATGGATATCTAGAGAGAGATATAAATAGAGAGAGAGATATAAAGAGAGAGAGAGATATAAAGAGAGAGAGAGATATAAAGAGAGAGAGAGATATAAAGAGAGAGAGAGATATAAAGAGAGAGAGAGATATAAAGAGAGAGAGAGAGATATAAAGAGAGAGAGAGAGATATGGGGAGAGAGAGAGATATGGGGAGAGAGAGAGAGATATGGGGAGAGAGAGAGAGATATGGGGAGAGAGAGAGAGATATGGGGAGAGAGAGAGAGATATGGGGAGAGAGAGAGAGATATGGGGAGAGAGAGAGAGATATGGGGAGAGAGAGAGAGATATGGGGAGAGAGAGAGAGATATGGGGAGAGAGAGAGAGATATGGGGAGAGAGAGAGAGATAAATGGAGAGAGAGAGAGATATCTAGAGAGAGAGAGATAAAGAGATAAAGAGATATCTAGAGAGAGAGAGATAAATAGATATCTAGAGAGAGAGAGAGACCCCGAGACCTTTTTGGCTCCATTGTGTTTGCGGCACCGTTAAAATCCCATGAATAAACTTTCCTGTATCTATTCTTTATCCAGGGATGTTGATGCCTTTTTGATTTTGTCACTAATCCATACCACAACCCATTCCTGAATATTTGGAAGAGTTACTCACTTATCACACATTACAGACATGGATGTAACATAAAATAATGTATATGCAAAACTAGGTTGATTTTACAAAAAAGTGTGTGTGTGTATATATTTATTATTATTATTATATATATTATATATTTTTATTCTAGTGCATGCAATCAGGCCTTCCCATTCGGCCATAGATAGAAACCAGTCATGGGATTGCTGCTCTTTAAATCATTTATTCAAAAATAATCATACAAGTGAATAGCATTATACCGGTTCTGTTTCTCAACAGTTTCGGGCTGTAAAGCTTGCACCCTTCTTCAGGATGGAACAAAATTATAATGACCAATAATTTCACATCTTTTATATCACGTTCCACACACCAGGAATCAATTAGGTAATCATTGAACAATTGGGTCAGAAAAAATTTTGCATAACTTCATCCTATTCCTAGAGAGACAGTCTGACGGGATGCAATCGCCCTTCCAAAATTAAATAGGAAGCACTCCAGCAATATCCTATTATAGAAAACTTCCATAAGATAAATATGCACATATAAAATTTGTTTTTACCACCAATGGTAGCATCCCATCCATTTAAATATCCATAATATGTACAGCTTTTACCTTAAAAGAAACCCAATATATTATCAAATGGCCCCCCAGACACACACACACTGTATATATCTGTATGTGTGTGTCTATATCTATATCTCTCACACATACATACTACTGACATTATATCCCTCTGGAGCAAGTCCAGAAGGATGTATTCAACTGCAAATCAGAGTTCAAACCCCTCGGTTGTAGTGTATCCAGGCGATTTATCCATTGAATTTCTAATTTTTCTTAATTTTAATTTCCCCTTCCCCCCTGTCTATTTATAGGAACCATATAATAAATGATTTTAAGTGCAGCAATCCCTGGACTGGTTTTTATCTATATATTTCTAAGGGTAGGCATGGCACTCTGAAGTAAATGCCCAGGTGCTCAGCCACAAAGAAATCCATAGAAATCCAAAACTGGTTCAGAGGCACTCACGGTTCTTGCAGAGGAGGAAGATAAAAATCAGCGGTATTTTTGTCAAGGTTTCGCTTACTCAAGAGAGATGAGACTGAGCTTCTTCGAAACATTGACAATAAAAACACTGCTGTTTTTGATCTTCCTCCTCTGCAAGACCTGTGAGTGCCTCTAAACCAAAATCAGTTTTGTGTAGCATCCCAGTCTTAGTTTGTAGGGTTCATCATTGAGTTGGCCCACTATATGCAGCTATAACAGCTTCCCAGAACAGTTGAAGCTGTTATAGCTGCAAAAGGTGGGCCAACTCAATATTGAACCCTACGGACTAAGACTGGGATGCCATTAAAGTTCATGTGCGTGTAAAGGCAGGTGTCCCAATACTTTTGGTAATATATTGTATATGTATGTGCCAATAAGACAAAAAGGTGGCGATAATGGCACCGGAAACGCATGCGATTTTGTGGTAATTTAACAGAGAATTCGTTGTGTTTTTTACTACAG